>NW_024543354.1:0-255997 GCF_018167655.1 Microtus oregoni
TACTGAGCACCCAGCATACTGAGTACTGAGCACCGATCACCCTGAGCACTGAGCACCCAGCACCCCGAGCACTGAGCACCCAGCACCCTGAGTACTGAGCACCCTGAGTATTGAGCACCCAGCACCCCGAGCACTGAGCGCCCAGCACCCCGAGTACTGAGCACCCTGAGCACTGAGCACCCAGCACCCTGAGTACTGAGCACCCAGCACACTGAGCACTGAGCACCCAGCACCCTGAGTACTGAGCACCCAGCACCCTGAGCACTGAGCACCCAGCACCCTGAGTACTGAGCACCCAGCACCCTGAGTACTTAGCACCGAGCACCCTGAGTACTGAGCACCCAGCACCCTGAGTACTGAGCACCCAGCACCCTGAGTACTGAGCACCGAGCACCCCGAGTACTGAGCACCCAGCACCCTGAGCACTGAGAACCCAGCACCCTGAGCACTGAGCACCCAGCACCCCAAGCACTGAGCACCCAGCACCCTGAGCACTGAGCACTCAGCACCCTGAGCACTGAGCACCCAGCACCCTGAGCACTGAGCACCCAGCACCCTGAGTACTGAGCAACCAGGACCCTGAGCACTGAGCACCCAGCACCCTGAGTACTGAGCACCCAGCACCCTGAGTACTTAGCACCCAGCACACTGAGCACTGAGCACCCAGAACCCTGAGTACTGAGCACCGAGCACCCTGAGTACTGAGCACCCAGCACCCTGAGTACTGAGCACCCAGCACCCTGAGTACTGAGCACCGAGCATCCGGAGTACTGAGCACCCTGCACCCCGAGCACTGAGCACCCAGCACCCTGAGCACTGAGCACCCTGAGTACTGAGCACCCAGCACCCTGAGCACTGAGCACCAAGCACCCTGAGTACTGAGCACCGAGCACCCCGAGGACTGAGCACCCAGCACCCTGAGTACTGAGCACCCAGCACCAAGAGTACTGAGCACAGAGCATCCTGAGCACTGAGCACCGAGCACCCCGAGCACTGAGCACCCAGCACCCTGAGTACTGAGCACCCAGCACCAAGAGTACTGAGCACCGAGCACCCCAAGTACTGAGCACCCAGCACCCTGAGTAATGAGCACCCAGCACCCTGAGCACTGAGCACAAAGCACGCTGAATACTGAGCACGGAGCACCCTGAGTACTGAGCACCAAGGACCCTGAGCACTGAGCACCCAGCACGCTGAGTACTGAGCGCTGAGCACCCTGAGTACTGAGCACCGAGCACCCTGAGTACTGAGCACCCAGCACCCTGAGCACTGAGCAGCCAGCATCCTGAGCACTGAGCACCCAGCACCCCGAGCACTGAGCACCCAGCACCCTGAGCACTGAGCACCCAGCACCCCGAGTACTGAGCACCCAGCACCCTGAGTACTGAGCACCGAGCACCCCGAGAACTGAGCACCCAGCACCCTGAGTACTGAGCACCCAGCACCCTGAGTACTGAGCACCCAGCACCCCGAGCACTGAGCAACCAGCACCCCGAGCACTGAGCACCCAGCACCCCGAGAATGAGCACCCAGCCGCCTGAGTACTGAGAACAGAGCACCCAGAGTACTGAGCACCCAGCACGCTGAGCACTGAGCACAAAGCACCCCGAGAAATAGCACCCAGCACCCTGAGTACTGAGCACCCAGCACCCTGAGTACTGAGCACCCAGCACCTCGTGCACTGAGCACCCTGAGTACTGAGCACCCAGCACCCTGAGTACTGAGCGCTAAGCACCCAGAGCGCTGAGCACCCAGCACCCCAAGCACGGAGCACCCAGGACCCTGAGCACTGAGTACTGAGCACCCAGCACCCTGAGTACTGAGCACCGAGCTCCCCGAGCACTGAGCACCCTGAGTACTGAGCAAACAGCACCCCGATGACAGAGCACCCAGCACCCTCAGCACTGAGCACGCAGCACCCCGAGCACTGAGCACCCAGCACACTGAGTACTGAGCACCCTGAGGAGTGAGCACCGATAACCCTGAGCACTGAGCACCCAGCACCCTGAGTACTGAGCACCCAGCACCCTGAGTACTGAGCACCGAGCACCCCGAGCACTGAGCACCCAGCACCCTGAGTACTGAGCACCCAGCACCCTGAGCACTGAGCACCCAGCACCCTTAGCACTGAGCACCCAGCACCCTGAGCACTGAGCACCCAGCACCCTGAGTACTGAGCACCCAACGTACTGAGCACCGAGCACCCCTAGCACTGAGCACCCAGCACCCTGAGTAGTGAGCACCCAGCACCCTGAGTACTGAGCACCCAGCACACCGAGCACTGAGCACCCAGCACCCCGAGCACTGAGCACTGAGCACCCTGAGTACTGAGCACTGAGCACCCTTAGTACTGAGCACCGAGCACCCCGAGCACTGAGCAGCCAGCACCTTGAGTACTGAGCACCGAGCACCCCGAGCACTGAGCACCCAGCACCCTGAGTACTGAGCACCCAGCACCCTGAGTACTGAGCACCCAGTACCCCGAGCACTGAGCACCCAGCACCCTGAGCACTGAGAACCCAGCACCCTGAGTACTGAGCACCCAGCACCCCGAGCACTGAGCACCCAGCACCCTGAGTACTGAGCACTCAGCAGCCTGAGTACTGAGAACCGAGCACCCCGAGCACTGAGCACCCAGCAGCCTGAGCACTGAGCACACTGAGGACTGAGCACCCAGCACCCTGAGTACTGAGCACCCAGCACCCTGAGTACTGAGCACCCAGCATACTGAGTACTGAGCACCGATCACCCTGAGCACTGAGCACCCAGCACCCCGAGCACTGAGCACCCAGCACCCTGAGTACTGAGCACCCTGAGTATTGAGCACCCAGCACCCCGAGCACTGAGCGCCCAGCACCCCGAGTACTGAGCACCCTGAGCACTGAGCACCCAGCACCCTGAGTACTGACCACCCAGCACACTGAGCACTGAGCACCCAGCACCCTGAGTACTGAGCACCCAGCACCCTGAGCACTGAGCACCCAGCACCCTGAGTACTGAGCACCCAGCACCCTGAGTACTTAGCACCGAGCACCCTGAGTACTGAGCACCCAGCACCCTGAGTACTGAGCACCCAGCACCCTGAGTACTGAGCACCGAGCACCCCGAGTACTGAGCACCCAGCACCCTGAGCACTGAGAACCCAGCACCCTGAGCACTGAGCACCCAGCACCCCAAGCACTGAGCACCCAGCACCCTGAGCACTGAGCACTCAGCACCCTGAGCACTGAGCACCCAGCACCCTGAGCACTGAGCACCCAGCACCCTGAGTACTGAGCAACCAGGACCCTGAGCACTGAGCACCCAGCACCCTGAGTACTGAGCACCCAGCACCCTGAGTACTTAGCACCCAGCACACTGAGCACTGAGCACACAGAACCCTGAGTACTGAGCACCGAGCACCCGAGTACTGAGCACCCAGCACCCTGAGTACTGAGCACCCAGCACCCTGAGTACTGAGCACCGAGCATCCGGAGTACTGAGCACCCTGCACCCCGAGCACTGAGCACCCAGCACCGTGAGCACTGAGCACCCTGAGTACTGAGCACCCAGCACCCTGAGCACTGAGCACCCAGCACCTCGTGCACTGAGCACCCTGAGTACTGAGCACCCAGCACCCTGAGTACTGAGCGCTAAGCACCCAGAGCGCTGAGCACCCAGCAAACCAAGCACGGAGCACCCAGGACCCTGAGCACTGAGTACTGAGCACCCAGCACCCTGAGTACTGAGCACCGAGCTCCCCAAGCACTGAGCACCCTGAGTACTGAGCAAACAGCACCCCGATGACAGAGCACCCAGCACCCTCAGCACTGAGCACGCAGCACCCCGAGCACTGAGCACCCAGCACCCTGAGTACTGAGCACCCTGAGGAGTGAGCACCGATAACCCTGAGCACTGAGCACCCAGCACCCTGAGTACTGAGCACCCAGCACCCTGAGTACGGAGCACCGAGCACCCCGAGCACTGAGCACCCAGCACCCTGAGTACTGAGCACCCAGCACCCTGAGCACTGAGCACCCAGCACCCTTAGCACTGAGCACCCAGCACCCTGAGCACTGAGCACCCAGCACCCTGAGTACTGAGCACCCAACGTACTGAGCACCGAGCACCCCTAGCACTGAGCACCCAGCACCCTGAGTAGTGAGCACCCAGCACCCTGAGTACTGAGCACCCAGCACACCGAGCACTGAGCACCCAGCACCCCGAGCACTGAGCACTGAGCACCCTGAGTACTGAGCACTGAGCACCCTTAGTACTGAGCACGGAGCACCCCGAGCACTGAGCAGCCAGCACCTTGAGTACTGAGCACCGAGCACCCCGAGCACTGAGCACCCAGCACCCTGAGTACTGAGCACCCAGCACCCTGAGTACTGAGCACCCAGTACCCCGAGCACTGAGCACCCAGCACCCTGAGCACTGAGAACCCAGCACCCTGAGTACTGAGCACCCAGCACCCCGAGCACTGAGCACCCAGCACCCTGAGTACTGAGCACTCAGCATCCTGAGTACTGAGAACCGAGCACCCCGAGCACTGAGCACCCAGCACCCTGAGCACTGAGCACACTGAGGACTGAGCACCCAGCACCCTGAGTACTGAGCACCCAGCACCCTGAGTACTGAGCACCCAGCATACTGAGTACTGAGCACCGATCACCCTGAGCACTGAGCACCCAGCACCCCGAGCACTGAGCACCCAGCACCCTGAGTACTGAGCACCCTGAGTATTGAGCACCCAGCACCCCGAGCACTGAGCGCCCAGCACCCCGAGTACTGAGCACCCTGAGCACTGAACACCCAGCACCCTGAGTACTGAGCACCCAGCACACTGAGCATTGAGCACCCAGCACCATGAGTACTGAGCACCCAGCACCCTGAGCACTGAGCACCCAGCACCCTGAGTACTGAGCACCCAGCACCCTGAGTACTTAGCACCGAGCACCCTGAGTACTGAGCACCCAGCACCCTGAGTACTGAGCACCCAGCACCCTGAGTACTGAGCACCGAGCACCCCGAGTACTGAGCACCCAGCACCCTGAGCACTGAGAACCCAGCACCCTGAGCACTGAGCACCCAGCACCCCAAGCACTGAGCACCCAGCACCCTGAGCACTGAGCACTCAGCACCCTGAGCACTGAGCACCCAGCACCCTGAGCACTGAGCACCCAGCACCCTGAGTACTGAGCAACCAGGACCCTGAGCACTGAGCACCCAGCACCCTGAGTACTGAGCACCCAGCACCCTGAGTACTTAGCACCCAGCACACTGAGCACTGAGCACCCAGAACCCTGAGTACTGAGCACCGAGCACCCTGAGTACTGAGCACCCAGCACCCTGAGTACTGAGCACCCAGCACCCTGAGTACTGAGCACCGAGCATCCGGAGTACTGAGCACCCTGCACCCCGAGCACTGAGCACCCAGCACCCTGAGCACTGAGCACCCTGAGTACTGAGCACCCAGCACCCTGAGCACTGAGCACCCAGCACCCTGAGTACTGAGCACCGAGCACCCCGAGGACTGAGCACCCAGCACCCTGAGTACTGAGCACCCAGCACCAAGAGTACTGAGCACCGAGCATCCTGAGCACTGAGCACCGAGCACCCCGAGCACTGAGCACCCAGCACCCTGAGTACTGAGCACCCAGCACCAAGAGTACTGAGCATCGAGCACCCCGAGTACTGAGCACCCAGCACCCTGAGTAATGAGCACCCAGCACCCTGAGCACTGAGCACAAAGCACGCTGAATACTGAGCACGGAGCACCCTGAGTACTGAGCACCAAGGACCCTGAGCACTGAGCACCCAGCACGCTGAGTACTGAGCGCTGAGCACCCTGAGTACTGAGCACCGAGCACCCTGAGTACTGAGCACCCAGCACCCTGAGCACTGAGCAGCCAGCATCCTGAGCACTGAGCACCCAGCACCCCGAGCACTGAGCACCAAGCACCCTGAGCACTGAGCACCCAGCACCCCGAGGACTGAGCACCCAGCACCCTGAGTACTGAGCACCGAGCACCCGGAGCACTGAGCACCCAGCACCCTGAGTACTGAGCACCCAGCACCCTGAGTACTGAGCACCCAGCACCCCAAGCACTGAGCACCCAGCACCCCGAGCATTGAGCACCCAGCTCCCCGAGCATGAGCACCCAGCAGCCTGAGTACTGAGAACAGAGCACCCTGAGTACTGAGCACCCAGCACGCTGAGCACTGAGCACCCAGCACCCCGAGTACTGAGCAAACAGCACCCCTAGCACTGAGCACCCAGCACCCCGAGAATTAGCACCCAGCACCCTGAGTACTGAGCACCCAGCACCCTGAGTACTGAGCACCCAGCACCCCGTGCACTGAGCACCCTGAGTACTGAGCACCCAGCACCCTGAGTACTGAGCACTAAGCACCCAGAGCGCTGAGCACCCAGCACCCCAAGCACGGAGCACCCAGGACCCCGAGCACTGAGTACTGAGCTCCCAGCACCCTGAGTACTGAGCACCGAGCTCCCCGAGCACTGAGCACCCTGAGTACTGAGCACCCAGCACCCCGATGACAGAGCACCCAGCACCCTCAGCACTGAGCACGCAGCACCCCGAGCACTGAGCACCCAGCACCCTGAGTACTGAGCACCCTGAGGACTGAGCACCGATAACCCTGAGCACTGAGCACCCAGCAACCTGAGTACTGAGCACCCAGCACCCTGAGTACTGAGCACCGAGCACCCCGAGCACTGAGCACCCAGCACCCTGAGTACTGAGCACCCAGCACCCTGAGCACTGAGCACCCAGCACCCTGAGTACTGAGCACCCAACGTACTGAGCACCGAGCACCCCTAGCACTGAGCACCCAGCACCCTGAGTACTGAGCACCCAGCACCCGGAGCACTGAGCACCCAGCACACCGAGCACTGAGCACTGAGCACCCTGAATACTGAGCACTGAGCACCCTTAGTACTGAGCACCGAGCACCCTGAGTACTGAGCACCCAGCACCCTGAGCACTGAGCACGGAGCATCCCGAGGACTGAGCACCCAGCACCGTGAGCACTGAGCAGCCAGCACCTTGAGTACAGAGCACCGAGCACCCCGAGCACTGAGCACCCAGCACCCTGAGTCCTGAGCACCCAGCACCCTGAGCACTGCGCACCCAGCACCCCGAGCACTGAGCACCCAGCACCCTGAGTACTGAGCACCCAGCACCCTGAGTACTGAGCACCCAGTACCCCGAGCACTGAGCACCCAGCACCCTGAGCACTGAGCACCCAGCACCCTGAGTACTGAACACCCAGCACCCCGAGCACTGAGCACCCAGCACCCTGAGTACTGAGCACTCAGCACCCTGAGTACTGGGCACCGAGCACCCCGAGCACTGAGCACCCAGCACCCTGAGCACTGAGCACCCTGAGGACTGAGCACCCAGCACCCTGAGTACTGAGCACCCAGCACCCTGAGTACTGAGCACCCAGCATCCTGAGTACTGAGCAACGATCACCCTGAGCACTGAGCACCCAGCACCCTGAGCACTGAGCAGCCAGCACCCTGAGTACTGAGCACCCTGAGTACTGAGAACCCAGCACCCCGAGCACTGAGCACCCAGCACCCCGAGTACTGAGCACCCTGAGCACTGAGCACCCAGCACCCTGAGTACTGAGCACCCAGCACCCTGAGCACTGAGCACCCAGCACCCTGAGTACTGAGCACCCAGCACCCTGAGCACTGAGCACCCAGCACCCTGAGTACTGAGCACCCAGCACCCTGAGTACTTAGCACCGAGCACCCTGAGTACTGAGCACCCAGGACCCTGAGTACTGAGCACCCAGCACCCTGAGTACTGAGCACTGAGCACCCCGAGTACTGAGCACCCAGCACCCTGAGCACTGAGAACCCAGCACCCTGAGCACTAAGCTCCCAGCACCCCAAGCACTGAGCACCCAGCACCCTGAGCACTGAGCACCCAGCACCCTGAGCACTGAGCACCCAGCACCCTGAGCACTGAGCACCCAGCACCCTGAGTACTGAGCACCCAACGTACTGAGCACCGAGCACCCCTAGCACTGAGCACCCAGCACCCTGAGTACTGAGCACACAGCACCCTGAGTACTGAGCACCCAGCACCCCGAGCACTGAGCACCCAGCACCCCGAGCACTGAGCACTGAGCACCCTGAGTACTGAGCACTGAGCACCCTTAGTACTGAGCACCGAGCACCCTGAGTACTGAGCACCCAACACCCTGAGCACTGAGCACGGAGCACCCCGAGGACTGAGCACCCAGAACCGTGAGCACTGAGCAGCCAGGACCTTGAGTACTGAGCACCGAGCACCCCGAGCACTGAGCACCCAGCACCCTGAGGCCTGAGCACCCAGCACCCTGAGTACTGAACACCCAGCACCCTGAGTACTGTGCACCGAGCATCCGGAGTACTGAGCACCCTGCACCCCGAGCACTGAGCACCCAGCACCCTGAGCACTGAGCACCCTGAGGAATGAGCACCCAGCACCCTGAGTACTGAGCACCCAGCATCCTGAGTACTGAGCACCGATCACCCTGAGCACTGAGCACCCAGCAACCCGAGCACTGAGCACCCAGCACCCTGAGTACTGAGCACCCTGAGTACTGAGCACCCAGCACCCTGAGAACTGAGCACCCTGAGTACTGAGCACCCACCACCCTGAGCACTGAGCACCCAGCACCCTGAGTACTGAGCACCCAGCACCCTGAGCACTGAGCACCCAGCACCCTGAGTACGGAGCACCCAGCACCCTGAGTACTTAGCACCCAGCAACCTGAGCACTGAGCACCCAGCACCCTGAGTACTGAGCACCGAGCACCCTGAGCACTGAGTACCCAGCACCCTGAGTACTGAGCACACAGCACCCCAAGCACTGAGCACCCAGCACCCTGAGCACTGAGCACCCAGCACCCTGAGCACTGAGCACCCAGCACCCTGAGCACTGAGCACCCAGCACCCTGAGTACTGAGCACCCAGCACCCCAAGCACTGAGCACCCAGCACCCTGAGCACTGAGCACCCAGCACCCCAAGCACTGAGCACCCAGCACCCTGAGCACTGAGCACCCAGCACCCTGAGCACTGAGCACCCAGCACCCTGAGCACTGAGCACCCAGCACCCTGAGTACTGAGCACCCAACGTACTGAGCACCGAGCACCCCTAGCACTGAGCACCCAGCACCCTGAGTACTGAGCACCCAGCACCCTGAGTACTGAGCACCCAGCACCCCGAGCACTGAGCACCCAGCACCCCGAGCACTGAGCACTGAGCACCCTGAGTACTGAGCACTGAGCACACTTAGTAATGAGCACCGAGCACCCTGAGTACTGAGCACCCAGCACCCTGAGCACTGAGCACCCAGCACCCTGAGTACTGAGCACCCTGAGGAGTGAGCACCGATAACCCTGAGCACTGAGCACCCAGCACCCTGAGTACTGAGCACCCAGCACCCTGAGTACTGAGCACCGAGCACCCCGAGCACTGAGCACCCAGCACCCTGAGTACTGAGCACCCAGCACCCTGAGCACTGAGCACCCAGCACCCTTAGCACTGAGCACCCAGCACCCTGAGCACTGAGCACCCAGCACCCTGAGTACTGAGCACCCAACGTACTGAGCACCGAGCACCCCTAGCACTGAGCACCCAGCACCCTGAGTAGTGAGCACCCAGCACCCTGAGTACTGAGCACCCAGCACACCGAGCACTGAGCACCCAGCACCCCGAGCACTGAGCACTGAGCACCCTGAGTACTGAGCACTGAGCACCCTTAGTACTGAGCACCGAGCACCCCGAGCACTGAGCAGCCAGCACCTTGAGTACTGAGCACCGAGCACCCCGAGCACTGAGCACCCAGCACCCTGAGTACTGAGCACCCAGCACCCTGAGTACTGAGCACCCAGTACCCCGAGCACTGAGCACCCAGCACCCTGAGCACTGAGAACCCAGCACCCTGAGTACTGAGCACCCAGCACCCCGAGCACTGAGCACCCAGCACCCTGAGTACTGAGCACTCAGCAGCCTGAGTACTGAGAACCGAGCACCCCGAGCACTGAGCACCCAGCAGCCTGAGCACTGAGCACACTGAGGACTGAGCACCCAGCACCCTGAGTACTGAGCACCCAGCACCCTGAGTACTGAGCACCCAGCATACTGAGTACTGAGCACCGATCACCCTGAGCACTGAGCACCCAGCACCCCGAGCACTGAGCACCCAGCACCCTGAGTACTGAGCACCCTGAGTATTGAGCACCCAGCACCCCGAGCACTGAGCGCCCAGCACCCCGAGTACTGAGCACCCTGAGCACTGAGCACCCAGCACCCTGAGTACTGAGCACCCAGCACACTGAGCACTGAGCACCCAGCACCCTGAGTACTGAGCACCCAGCACCCTGAGCACTGAGCACCCAGCACCCTGAGTACTGAGCAACCAGCACCCTGAGTACTTAGCACCGAGCACCCTGAGTACTGAGCACCCAGCACCCTGAGTACTGAGCACACAGCACCCTGAGTACTGAGCACCGAGCACCCCGAGTACTGAGCACCCAGCACCCTGAGCACTGAGAACCCAGCACCCTGAGCACTGAGCACCCAGCACCCCAAGCACTGAGCACCCAGCACCCTGAGCACTGAGCACTCATCACCCTGAGCACTGAGCACCCAGCACCCTGAGCACTGAGCACCCAGCACCCTGAGTACTGAGCAACCAGGACCCTGAGCACTGAGCACCCAGCACCCTGAGTACTGAGCACCCAGCACCCTGAGTACTTAGCACCCAGCACACTGAGCACTGAGCACCCAGAACCCTGAGTACTGAGCACCGAGCACCCTGAGTACTGAGCACCCAGCACCCTGAGTACTGAGCACCCAGCACCCTGAGTACTGAGCACCGAGCATCCGGAGTACTGAGCACCCTGCACCCCGAGCACTGAGCACCCAGCACCGTGAGCACTGAGCACCCTGAGTACTGAGCACCCAGCACCCTGAGCACTGAGCACCCAGCACCTCGTGCACTGAGCACCCTGAGTACTGAGCACCCAGCACCCTGAGTACTGAGCGCTAAGCACCCAGAGCGCTGAGCACCCAGGAAACCAAGCACGGAGCACCCAGGACCCTGAGCACTGAGTACTGAGCACCCAGCACCCTGAGTACTGAGCACCGAGCTCCCCGAGCACTGAGCACCCTGAGTACTGAGCAAACAGCACCCCGATGACAGAGCACCCAGCACCCTCAGCACTGAGCACGCAGCACCCCGAGCACTGAGCACCCAGCACCCTGAGTACTGAGCACCCTGAGGAGTGAGCACCGATAACCCTGAGCACTGAGCACCCAGCACCCTGAGTACTGAGCACCCAGCACCCTGAGCACTGAGCACCCAGCACCCTGAGTACTGAGCACCCAGCACCCTGAGCACTGAGCACCCAGCACCCTGAGTACTGAGCACCCAGCACCCTGAGTACTTAGCACCGAGCACCCTGAGTACTGAGCACCCAGGACCCTGAGTACTGAGCACCCAGCACCCTGAGTACTGAGCACTGAGCACCCCGAGTACTGAGCACCCAGCACCCTGAGCACTGAGAACCCAGCACCCTGAGCACTAAGCTCCCAGCACCCCAAGCACTGAGCACCCAGCACCCTGAGCACTGAGCACCCAGCACCCTGAGCACTGAGCACCCAGCACCCTGAGCACTGAGCACCCAGCACCCTGAGTACTGAGCACCCAACGTACTGAGCACCGAGCACCCCTAGCACTGAGCACCCAGCACCCTGAGTACTGAGCACACAGCACCCTGAGTACTGAGCACCCAGCACCCCGAGCACTGAGCACCCAGCACCCCGAGCACTGAGCACTGAGCACCCTGAGTACTGAGCACTGAGCACCCTTAGTACTGAGCACCGAGCACCCTGAGTACTGAGCACCCAACACCCTGAGCACTGAGCACGGAGCACCCCGAGGACTGAGCACCCAGAACCGTGAGCACTGAGCAGCCAGGACCTTGAGTACTGAGCACCGAGCACCCCGAGCACTGAGCACCCAGCACCCTGAGGCCTGAGCACCCAGCACCCTGAGTACTGAACACCCAGCACCCTGAGTACTGTGCACCGAGCATCCGGAGTACTGAGCACCCTGCACCCCGAACACTGAGCACCCAGCACCCTGAGCACTGAGCACCCTGAGGAATGAGCACCCAGCACCCTGAGTACTGAGCACCCAGCATCCTGAGTACTGAGCACCGATCACCCTGAGCACTGAGCACCCAGCAACCCGAGCACTGAGCACCCAGCACCCTGAGTACTGAGCACCCTGAGTACTGAGCACCCAGCACCCTGAGAACTGAGCACCCTGAGTACTGAGCACCCACCACCCTGAGCACTGAGCACCCAGCACCCTGAGTACTGAGCACCCAGCACCCTGAGCACTGAGCACCCAGCACCCTGAGTACGGAGCACCCAGCACCCTGAGTACTTAGCACCCAGCAACCTGAGCACTGAGCACCCAGCACCCTGAGTACTGAGCACCGAGCACCCTGAGCACTGAGTACCCAGCACCCTGAGTACTGAGCACACAGCACCCCAAGCACTGAGCACCCAGCACCCTGAGCACTGAGCACCCAGCACCCTGAGCACTGAGCACCCAGCACCCTGAGCACTGAGCACCCAGCACCCTGAGTACTGAGCACCCAGCACCCCAAGCACTGAGCACCCAGCACCCTGAGCACTGAGCACCCAGCACCCCAAGCACTGAGCACCCAGCACCCTGAGCACTGAGCACCCAGCACCCTGAGCACTGAGCACCCAGCACCCTGAGCACTGAGCACCCAGCACCCTGAGTACTGAGCACCCAACGTACTGAGCACCGAGCACCCCTAGCACTGAGCACCCAGCACCCTGAGTACTGAGCACCCAGCACCCTGAGTACTGAGCACCCAGCACCCCGAGCACTGAGCACCCAGCACCCCGAGCACTGAGCACTGAGCACCCTGAGTACTGAGCACTGACCACCCTTAGTAATGAGCACCGAGCACCCTGAGTACTGAGCACCCAGCACCCTGAGCACTGAGCACCCAGCACCCTGAGTACTGAGCACCCTGAGGAGTGAGCACCGATAACCCTGAGCACTGAGCACCCAGCACCCTGAGTACTGAGCACCCAGCACCCTGAGTACTGAGCACCGAGCACCCCGAGCACTGAGCACCCAGCACCCTGAGTACTGAGCACCCAGCACCCTGAGCACTGAGCACCCAGCACCCTTAGCACTGAGCACCCAGCACCCTGAGCACTGAGCACCCAGCACCCTGAGTACTGAGCACCCAACGTACTGAGCACCGAGCACCCCTAGCACTGAGCACCCAGCACCCTGAGTAGTGAGCACCCAGCACCCTGAGTACTGAGCACCCAGCACACCGAGCACTGAGCACCCAGCACCCCGAGCACTGAGCACTGAGCACCCTGAGTACTGAGCACTGAGCACCCTTAGTACTGAGCACCGAGCACCCCGAGCACTGAGCAGCCAGCACCTTGAGTACTGAGCACCGAGCACCCCGAGCACTGAGCACCCAGCACCCTGAGTACTGAGCACCCAGCACCCTGAGTACTGAGCACCCAGTACCCCGAGCACTGAGCACCCAGCACCCTGAGCACTGAGAACCCAGCACCCTGAGTACTGAGCACCCAGCACCCCGAGCACTGAGCACCCAGCACCCTGAGTACTGAGCACTCAGCAGCCTGAGTACTGAGAACCGAGCACCCCGAGCACTGAGCACCCAGCAGCCTGAGCACTGAGCACACTGAGGACTGAGCACCCAGCACCCTGAGTACTGAGCACCCAGCACCCTGAGTACTGAGCACCCAGCATACTGAGTACTGAGCACCGATCACCCTGAGCACTGAGCACCCAGCACCCCGAGCACTGAGCACCCAGCACCCTGAGTACTGAGCACCCTGAGTATTGAGCACCCAGCACCCCGAGCACTGAGCGCCCAGCACCCCGAGTACTGAGCACCCTGAGCACTGAGCACCCAGCACCCTGAGTACTGAGCACCCAGCACACTGAGCACTGAGCACCCAGCACCCTGAGTACTGAGCACCCAGCACCCTGAGCACTGAGCACCCAGCACCCTGAGTACTGAGCAACCAGCACCCTGAGTACTTAGCACCGAGCACCCTGAGTACTGAGCACCCAGCACCCTGAGTACTGAGCACACAGCACCCTGAGTACTGAGCACCGAGCACCCCGAGTACTGAGCACCCAGCACCCTGAGCACTGAGAACCCAGCACCCTGAGCACTGAGCACCCAGCACCCCAAGCACTGAGCACCCAGCACCCTGAGCACTGAGCACTCAGCACCCTGAGCACTGAGCACCCAGCACCCTGAGCACTGAGCACCCAGCACCCTGAGTACTGAGCAACCAGGACCCTGAGCACTGAGCACCCAGCACCCTGAGTACTGAGCACCCAGCACCCTGAGTACTTAGCACCCAGCACACTGAGCACTGAGCACCCAGAACCCTGAGTACTGAGCACCGAGCACCCTCAGTACTGAGCACCCAGCACCCTGAGTACTGAGCACCCAGCACCCTGAGTACTGAGCACCGAGCATCCGGAGTACTGAGCACCCTGCACCCCGAGCACTGAGCACCCAGCACCGTGAGCACTGAGCACCCTGAGTACTGAGCACCCAGCACCCTGAGCACTGAGCACCCAGCACCTCGTGCACTGAGCACCCTGAGTACTGAGCACCCAGCACCCTGAGTACTGAGCGCTAAGCACCCAGAGCGCTGAGCACCCAGGAAACCAAGCACGGAGCACCCAGGACCCTGAGCACTGAGTACTGAGCACCCAGCACCCTGAGTACTGAGCACCGAGCTCCCCGAGCACTGAGCACCCTGAGTACTGAGCAAACAGCACCCCGATGACAGAGCACCCAACACCCTCAGCACTGAGCACGCAGCACCCCGAGCACTGAGCACCCAGCACCCTGAGTACTGAGCACCCTGAGGAGTGAGCACCGATAACCCTGAGCACTGAGCACCCAGCACCCTGAGTACTGAGCACCCAGCACCCTGAGTACTGAGCACCAAGCACCCCGAGCACTGAGCACCCAGCACCCTGAGTACTGAGCACCCAGCACCCTGAGCACTGAGCACCCAGCACCCTTAGCACTGAGCACCCAGCACCCTGAGCACTGAGCACCCAGCACCCTGAGTACTGAGCACCCAACGTACTGAGCACCGAGCACCCCTAGCACTGAGCACCCAGCACCCTGAGTAGTGAGCACCCAGCACCCTTAGTACTGAGCACCCAGCACACCGAGCACTGAGCACCCAGCACCCCGAGCACTGAGCACTGAGCACCCTGAGTACTGAGCACTGAGCACCCTTAGTACTGAGCACGGAGCACCCCGAGCACTGAGCAGCCTGCACCTTGAGTACTGAGCACCGAGCACCCCGAGCACTGAGCACCCAGCACCCTGAGTACTGAGCACCCAGCACCCTGAGTACTGAGCACCCAGTACCCCGAGCACTGAGCACCCAGCACCCTGAGCACTGAGAACCCAGCACCCTGAGTACTGAGCACCCAGCACCCCGAGCACTGAGCACCCAGCACCCTGAGTACTGAGCACTCAGCAGCCTGAGTACTGAGAACCGAGCACCCCGAGCACTGAGCACCCAGCACCCTGAGCACTGAGCACACTGAGGACTGAGCACCCAGCACCCTGAGTACTGAGCACCCAGCACCCTGAGTACTGAGCACCCAGCATACTGAGTACTGAGCACCGATCACCCTGAGCACTGAGCACCCAGCACCCCGAGCACTGAGCACCCAGCACCCTGAGTACTGAGCACCCTGAGTATTGAGCACCCAGCACCCCGAGAACTGAGCGCCCAGCACCCCGAGTACTGAGCACCCTGAGCACTGAGCACCCAGCACCCTGAGTACTGAGCACCCAGCACACTGAGCACTGAGCACCCAGCACCCTGAGTACTGAGCACCCAGCACCCTGAGTACTTAGCACCGAGCACCCTGAGTACTGAGCACCCAGCACCCTGAGTACTGAGCACCCAGCACCCTGAGTACTGAGCACCGAGCACCCCGAGTACTGAGCACCCAGCACCCTGAGCACTGAGAACCCAGCACCCTGAGCACTGAGCACCCAGCACCCCAAGCACTGAGCACCCAGCACCCTGAGCACTGAGCACTCAGCACCCTGAGCACTGAGCACCCAGCACCCTGAGCACTGAGCACCCAGCACCCTGAGTACTGAGCAACCAGGACCCTGAGCACTGAGCACCCAGCACCCTGAGTACTGAGCACCCAGCACCCTGAGTACTTTGCACCCAGCACACTGAGCACTGAGCACCCAGAACCCTGAGTACTGAGCACCGAGCACCCTGAGTACTGAGCACAGAGCACCCTGAGTACTGAGCACCCAGCACCCTGAGTACTGAGCACCGAGCATCCGGAGTACTGAGCACCCTGCACCCCGAGCACTGAGCACCCAGCACCCTGAGCACTGAGCACCCTGAGTACTGAGCACCCAGCACCCTGAGCACTGAGCACCCAGCACCCTGAGTACTGAGCACCGAGCACCCCGAGGACTGAGCACCCAGCACCCTGAGTACTGAGCACCCAACACCAAGAGTACTGAGCACCGAGCATTCTGAGCACTGAGCACCGAGCACCCCGAGCACTGAGCACCCAGCACCCTGAGTACTGAGCACCCAGCACCAAGAGTACTGAGCATCGAGCACCCCGCGTACTGAGCACCCAGCACCCTGAGTAATGAGCACCCAGCACCCTGAGCACTGAGCACAAAGCACGCTGAATACTGAGCACGGAGCACCCTGAGTACTGAGCACCAAGGACCCTGAGCACTGAGCACCCAGCACGCTGAGTACTGAGCGCTGAGCACCCTGAGTACTGAGCACCGAGCACCCTGAGTACTGAGCACCCAGCACCCTGAGCACTGAGCAGCCAGCATCCTGAGCACTGAGCACCCAGCACCCCGAGCACTGAGCACCAAGCACCCTGAGCACTGAGCACCCAGCACCCCGAGGACTGAGCACCCAGCACCCTGAGTACTGAGCACCGAGCACCCGGAGCACTGAGCACCCAGCACCCTGAGTACTGAGCACCCAGCACCCTGAGTACTGAGCACCCAGCACCCCAAGCACTGAGCACCCAGCACCCCGAGCATTGAGCACCCAGCTCCCCGAGCATGAGCACCCAGCAGCCTGAGTACTGAGAACAGAGCACCCTGAGTACTGAGCACCCAGCACGCTGAGCACTGAGCACCCAGCACCCCGAGTACTGAGCAAACAGCACCCCGAGCACTGAGCACCCAGCACCCCGAGAATTAGCACCCAGCACCCTGAGTACTGAGCACCCAGCACCCTGAGTACTGAGCACCCAGCACCCCGTGCACTGAGCACCCTGAGTACTGAGCACCCAGCACCCTGAGTACTGAGCACTAAGCACCCAGAGCGCTGAGCACCCAGCACCCCAAGCACGGAGCACCCAGGACCCCGAGCACTGAGTACTGAGCTCCCAGCACCCTGAGTACTGAGCACCGAGCTCCCCGAGCACTGAGCACCCTGAGTACTGAGCACCCAGCACCCCGATGACAGAGCACCCAGCACCCTCAGCACTGAGCACGCAGCACCCCGAGCACTGAGCACCCAGCACCCTGAGTACTGAGCACCCTGAGGACTGAGCACCGATAACCCTGAGCACTGAGCACCCAGCAACCTGAGTACTGAGCACCCAGCACCCTGAGTACTGAGCACCGAGCACCCCGAGCACTGAGCACCCAGCACCCTGAGTACTGAGCACCCAGCACCCTGAGCACTGAGCACCCAGCACCCTGAGTACTGAGCACCCAACGTACTGAGCACCGAGCACCCCTAGCACTGAGCACCCAGCACCCTGAGTACTGAGCACCCAGCAGCCGGAGCACTGAGCACCCAGCACACCGAGCACTGAGCACTGAGCACCCTGAATACTGAGCACTGAGCACCCTTAGTACTGAGCACCGAGCACCCTGAGTACTGAGCACCCAGCACCCTGAGCACTGAGCACGGAGCATCCCGAGGACTGAGCACCCAGCACCGTGAGCACTGAGCAGCCAGCACCTTGAGTACAGAGCACCGAGCACCCCGAGCACTGAGCACCCAGCACCCTGAGTCCTGAGCACCCAGCACCCTGAGCACTGCGCACCCAGCACCCCGAGCACTGAGCACCCAGCACCCTGAGTACTGAGCACCCAGCACCCTGAGTACTGAGCACCCAGTACCCCGAGCACTGAGCACCCAGCACCCTGAGCACTGAGCACCCAGCACCCTGAGTACTGAACACCCAGCACCCCGAGCACTGAGCACCCAGCACCCTGAGTACTGAGCACTCAGCACCCTGAGTACTGGGCACCGAGCACCCCGAGCACTGAGCACCCAGCACCCTGAGCACTGAGCACCCTGAGGACTGAGCACCCAGCACCCTGAGTACTGAGCACCCAGCACCCTGAGTACTGAGCACCCAGCATCCTGAGTACTGAGCAACGATCACCCTGAGCACTGAGCACCCAGCACCCTGAGCACTGAGCAGCCAGCACCCTGAGTACTGAGCACCCTGAGTACTGAGAACCCAGCACCCCGAGCACTGAGCACCCAGCACCCCGAGTACTGAGCACCCTGAGCACTGAGCACCCAGCACCCTGAGTACTGAGCACCCAGCACCCTGAGCACTGAGCACCCAGCACCCTGAGTACTGAGCACCCAGCACCCTGTGCACTGAGCACCCAGCACCCTGAGTACTGAGCACCCAGCACCCTGAGTACTTAGCACTGAGCACCCTGAGTACTGAGCACCCAGGACCCTGAGTACTGAGCACCCAGCACCCTGAGTACTGAGCACTGAGCACCCCGAGTACTGAGCACCCAGCACCCTGAGCACTGAGAACCCAGCACCCTGAGCACTAAGCACCCAGCACCCCAAGCACTGAGCACCCAGCACCCTGAGCACTGAGCACCCAGCACCCTGAGCACTGAGCACCCAGCACCCTGAGCACTGAGCACCCAGCACCCTGAGTACTGAGCACCCAACGTACTGAGCACCGAGCACCCCTAGCACTGAGCACCCAGCACCCTGAGTACTGAGCACACAGCACCCTGAGTACTGAGCACCCAGCACCCCGAGCACTGAGCACCCAGCACCCCGAGCACTGAGCACTGAGCACCCTGAGTACTGAGCACTGAGCACCCTTAGTACTGAGCACCGAGCACCCTGAGTACTGAGCACCCAACACCCTGAGCACTGAGCACGGAGCACCCCGAGGACTGAGCACCCAGAACCGTGAGCACTGAGCAGCCAGGACCTTGAGTACTGAGCACCGAGCACCCCGAGCACTGAGCACCCAGCACCCTGAGGCCTGAGCACCCAGCACCCTGAGTACTGAGCACCCAGCACTCTGAGTACTGAGCACCGAGCATCCGGAGTACTGAGCACCCTGCACCCCGAGCACTGAGCACCCAGCACCCTGAGCACTGAGCACCCTGAGGAATGAGCACCCAGCACCCTGAGTACTGAGCACCCAGCATCCTGAGTACTGAGCACCGATCACCCTGAGCACTGAGCACCCAGCAACCCGAGCACTGAGCACCCAGCACCCTGAGTACTGAGCACCCTGAGTACTGAGCACCCAGCACCCTGAGAACTGAGCACCCTGAGTACTGAGCACCCACCACACTGAGCACTGAGCACCCAGCACCCTGAGTACTGAGCACCCAGCACCCTGAGCACTGAGCACCCAGCACCCTGAGTACGGAGCACCCAGCACCCTGAGTACTTAGCACCCAGCAACCTGAGCACTGAGCACCCAGCACCCTGAGTACTGAGCACCGAGCACCCTGAGCACTGAGTACCCAGCACCCTGAGTACTGAGCACACAGCACCCCAAGCACTGAGCACCCAGCACCCTGAGCACTGAGCACCCAGCACCCTGAGCACTGAGCACCCAGCACCCTGAGCACTGAGCACCCAGCACCCTGAGTACTGAGCACCCAGCACCCCAAGCACTGAGCACCCAGCACCCTGAGCACTGAGCACCCAGCACCCCAAGCACTGAGCACCCAGCACCCTGAGCACTGAGCACCCAGCACCCTGAGCACTGAGCACCCAGCACCCTGAGCACTGAGCACCCAGCACCCTGAGTACTGAGCACCCAACGTACTGAGCACCGAGCACCCCTAGCACTGAGCACCCAGCACCCTGAGTACTGAGCACCCAGCACCCTGAGTACTGAGCACCCAGCACCCCGAGCACTGAGCACCCAGCACCCCGAGCACTGAGCACTGAGCACCCTGAGTACTGAGCACTGAGCACCCTTAGTAATGAGCACCGAGCACCCTGAGTACTGAGCACCCAGCACCCTGAGCACTGAGCACGGAGCACCCCGAGGACTGAGCACCCAGCACCGTGAGCACTGAGCAGCCAGCACCTTGAGTACTGAGCACCGAGCACCCCGAGCACTGAGCACCCAGCACCCTGAGTCCTGAGCACCCAGCACCCTGAGCACTGAGCACCCAGCACCCTGAGTACTGAGCACCCAGTACCCCGAGCACTGAGCACCCAGCACCCCGAGCACTGAGCACCCAGCACCCTGAGTACTGAGCACCCTGAGTACTGAGCACCCAGCACCCCGAGCACTGAGCACCCAGCACCCCGAGTACTGAGCACCCTTAGTACTGAGCACCCAGCACCCTGAGTACTGAGCACCCTGAGTACTGAGCACCCAGCACCCTGAGCACTGAGCACCCAGCACCCTGAGCACTGAGCACCCAGCACCCTGAGTACTGAGCAACCAGGACCCTGAGCACTGAGCACCCAGCACCCTGAGTACTGAGCACCCAGCACCCTGAGTACTTAGCACCCAGCACACTGAGAACTGAGCACCCAGAACCCTGAGTACTGAGCACCGAGCACCCTGAGTACTGAGCACCCAGCACCCTGAGTACTGAGCACCCAGCACCCTGAGTACTGAGCACCGAGCATCCGGAGTACTGAGCACCCTGCACCCCGAGCACTGAGCACCCAGCACCCTGAGCACTGAGCACCCTGAGTACTGAGCACCCAGCACCCTGAGCACTGAGCACCCAGCACCCTGAGTACTGAGCACCGAGCACCCCGAGGACTGAGCACCCAGCACCCTGAGTACTGAGCACCCAGCACCAAGAGTACTGAGCACCGAGCATCCTGAGCACTGAGCACCGAGCACCCCGAGCACTGAGCACACAGCACCCTGAGTACTGAGCACCCAGCACCAAGAGTACTGAGCACCGAGCACCCCGAGTACTGAGCACCCAGCACCCTGAGTAATGAGCACCCAGCACCCTGAGCACTGAGCACAAAGCACGCTGAATACTGAGCACGGAGCACCCTGAGTACTGAGCACCAAGGACCCTGAGCACTGAGCACCCAGCACGCTGAGTACTGAGCGCTGAGCACCCTGAGTACTGAGCACCGAGCACCCTGAGTACTGAGCACCCAGCACCCTGAGCACTGAGCAGCCAGCATCCTGAGCACTGAGCACCCAGCACCCCGAGCACTGAGCACCCAGCACCCTGAGCACTGAGCACCCAGCACCCCGAGTACTGAGCACCCAGCACCCTGAGTACTGAGCACCGAGCACCCCGAGAACTGAGCACCCAGCACCCTGAGTACTGAGCACCCAGCACCCTGAGTACTGAGCACCCAGCACCCCGAGCACTGAGCAACCAGCACCCCGAGCACTGAGCACCCAGCACCCCGAGAATGAGCACCCAGCAGCCTGAGTACTGAGAACAGAGCACCCAGAGTACTGAGCACCCAGCACGCTGAGCACTGAGCACAAAGCACCCCGAGAATTAGCACCCAGCACCCTGAGTACTGAGCACCCAGCACCCTGAGTACTGAGCACCCAGCACCTCGTGCACTGAGCACCCTGAGTACTGAGCACCGAGCTCCCCGAGCACTGAGCACCCAGAGTACTGAGCAAACAGCACCCCGATGACAGAGCACCCAGCACCCTCAGCACTGAGCACGCAGCACCCCGAGCACTGAGCACCCAGCACCCTGAGTACTGAGCACCCTGAGGAGTGAGCACCGATAACCCTGAGCACGGAGCACCCAGCACCCTGAGTACTGAGCACCCAGCACCCTGAGTACTGAGCACCGAGCACCCCGAGCACTGAGCACCCAGCACCCTGAGTACTGAGCACCCAGCACCCTGAGCACTGAGCACCCAGCACCCTTAGCACTGAGCACCCAGCACCCTGAGCACTGAGCACCCAGCACCCTGAGTACTGAGCACCCAACGTACTGAGCACCGAGCACCCCTAGCACTGAGCACCCAGCACACTGAGTAGTGAGCACCCAGCACCCTGAGTACTGAGCACCCAGCACAACGAGCACTGAGCACCCAGCACCCCGAGCACTGAGCACTGAGCACCCTGAGTACTGAGCACTGAGCACCCTTAGTACTGAGCACCGAGCACCCCGAGCACTGAGCAGCCAGCACCTTGAGTACTGAGCACCGAGCACCCCGAGCACTGAGCACCCAGCACCCTGAGTACTGAGCACCCAGCACCATGAGTACTGAGCACCCAGTACCCCGAGCACTGAGCACCCAGCACCCTGAGCACTGAGAACCCAGCACCCTGAGTACTGAGCACCCAGCACCCCGAGCACTGAGCACCCAGCACCCTGAGTACTGAGCACTCAGCAGCCTGATTACTGAGAACCGAGCACCCCAAGCACTGAGCACCCAGCACCCTGAGCACTGAGCACACTGAGGACTGAGCACCCAGCACCCTGAGTACTGAGCACCCAGCACCCTGAGTACTGAGCACCCAGCATACTGAGTACTGAGCACCGATCACCCTGAGCACTGAGCACCCAGCACCCCGAGCACTGAGCACCCAGCAGCCTGAGTACTGAGCACCCTGAGTATTGAGCACCCAGCACCCCGAGCACTGAGCGCCCAGCACCCCGAGTACTGAGCACCCTGAGCACTGAGCACCCAGCACCCTGAGTACTGAGCACCCAGCACACTGAGCACTGAGCACCCAGCACCCTGAGTACTGAGCACCCAGCACCCTGAGCACTGAGCACCCAGCACCCTGAGTACTGAGCACCCAGCACCCTGAGTACTTAGCACCGAGCACCCTGAGTACTGAGCACCCAGCACCCTGAGTACTGAGCACCCAGCACCCTGAGTACTGAGCACCGAGCACCCCGAGTACTGAGCACCCAGCACCCTGAGCACTGAGAACCCAGCACCCTGAGCACTGAGCACCCAGCACCCCAAGCACTGAGCACCCAGCACCCTGAGCACTGAGCACTCAGCACCCTGAGCACTGAGCACCCAGCACCCTGAGCACTGAGCACCCAGCACCCTGAGTACTGAGCAACCAGGACCCTGAGCACTGAGCACCCAGCACCCTGAGTACTGAGCACCCAGCACCCTGAGTACTTAGCACCCAGCACACTGAGCACTGAGCACCCAGAACCCTGAGTACTGAGCACCGAGCACCCTGAGTACTGAGCACCCAGCACCCTGAGTACTGAGCACCCAGCACCCTGAGTACTGAGCACCGAGCATCCGGAGTACTGAGCACCCTGCACCCCGAGCACTGAGCACACAGCACCCTGAGCACTGAGCACCCTGAGTACTGAGCACCCAGCACCCTGAGCACTGAGCACCCAGCACCCTGAGTACTGAGCACCGAGCACCCCGAGGACTGAGCACCCAGCACCCTGAGTACTGAGCACCCAGCACCAAGAGTACTGAGCATCGAGCACCCCGAGTACTGAGCACCCAGCACCCTGAGTAATGAGCACCCAGCACCCTGAGCACTGAGCACAAAGCACGCTGAATACTGAGCACGGAGCACCCTGAGTACTGAGCACCAAGGACCCTGAGCACTGAGCACCCAGCACGCTGAGTACTGAGCGCTGAGCACCCTGAGTACTGAGCACCGAGCACCCTGAGTACTGAGCACCCAGCACCCTGAGCACTGAGCAGCCAGCATCCTGAGCACTGAGCACCCAGCACCCCGAGCACTGAGCACCCAGCACCCTGATCACTGAGCACCCAGCACCCCGAGGACTGAGCACCCAGCACCCTGAGTACTGAGCACCGAGCACCCGGAGCACTGAGCACCCAGCACCCTGAGTACTGAGCACCCAGCACCCTGAGTACTGAGCACCCAGCACCCCAAGCACTGAGCACCCAGCACCCCGAGAATTGAGCACCCACCTCCCCGAGCATGAGCACCCAGCAGCCTGAGTACTGAGAACAGAGCACCCTGAGTACTGAGCACCCAGCACGCTGAGCACTGAGCACCCAGCACCCCGAGTACTGAGCAAACAGCACCCCGAGCACTGAGCACCCAGCACCCCGAGAATTAGCACCCAGCACCCTGAGTACTGAGCACCCAGCACCCTGAGTACTGAGCACCCAGCACCCCGTGCACTGAGCACCCTGAGTACTGAGCACCCAGCACCCTGAGTACTGAGCACTAAGCACCCAGAGCTCTGAGCACCCAGCACCCCAAGCACGGAGCACCCAGGACCCCGAGCACTGAGTACTGAGCACCCAGCACCCTGAGTACTGAGCACCGAGCTCCCCGAGCACTGAGCACCCTGAGTACTGAGCACCCAGCACCCCGATGACAGAGCACCCAGCACCCTCAGCACTGAGCACGCATCACCCCGAGCACTGAGCACCCAGCACCCTGAGTACTGAGCACCCTGAGGACTGAGCACCGATAACCCTGAGCACTGAGCACCCAGCAACCTGAGTACTGAGCACCCAGCACCCTGAGTACTGAGCACCGAGCACCCCGAGCACTGAGCACCCAGCACCCTGAGTACTGAGCACCCAGCACCCTGAGCACTGAGCACCCAGCACCCTGAGTACTGAGCACCCAACGTACTGAGCACCGAGCACCCCTAGCACTGAGCACCCAGCACCCTGAGTACTGAGCACCCAGCACCCGGAGCACTGAGCACCCAGCACACCGAGCACTGAGCACTGAGCACCCTGAATACTGAGCACTGAGCACCCTTAGTACTGAGCACCGAGCACCCTGAGTACTGAGCACCCAGCACCCTGAGCACTGAGCACGGAGCATCCCGAGGACTGAGCACCCAGCACCGTGAGCACTGAGCAGCCATTACCTTGAGTACAGAGCACCGAGCACCCCGAGCACTGAGCACCCAGCACCCTGAGTCCTGAGCACCCAGCACCCTGAGCACTGCGCACCCAGCACCCCGAGCACTGAACACCCAGCACCCTGAGTACTGAGCACCCAGCACCCTGAGTACTGAGCACCCAGTACCCCGAGCACTGAGCACCCAGCACCCTGAGCACTGAGCACCCAGCACCCTGAGTACTGAACACCCAGCACCCCGAGCACTGAGCACCCAGCACCCTGAGTACTGAGCACTCAGCACCCTGAGTACTGAGCACCGAGCACCCCGAGCACTGAGCACCCATCACCCTGAGCACTGAGCACCCTGAGGACTGAGCACCCAGCACCCTGAGTACTGAGCACCCAGCACCCTGAGTACTGAGCACCCAGCATCCTGAGTACTGAGCAACGATCACCCTGAGCACTGAGCACCCAGCACCCTGAGCACTGAGCAGCCAGCACCCTGAGTACTGAGCACCCTGAGTACTGAGAACCCAGCACCCCGAGCCCTGAGCACCCAGCACCCCGAGTACTGAGCACCCTGAGCACTGAGCACCCAGCACCCTGAGTACTGAGCACCCAGCACCCTGAGCACTGAGCACCCAGCACCCTGAGTACTGAGCACCCAGCACCCTGAGCACTGAGCACCCAGCACCCTGAGTACTGAGCACCCAGCACCCTGAGTACTTAGCACCGAGCACCCTGAGTACTGAGCACCCAGGACCCTGAGTACTGAGCACCCAGCACCCTGAGTACTGAGCACTGAGCACCCCGAGTACTGAGCACCCAGCACCCTGAGCACTGAGAACCCAGCACCCTGAGCACTAAGCACCCAGCACCCCAAGCACTGAGCACCCAGCACCCTGAGCACTGAGCACCCAGCACCCTGAGAACTGAGCACCCAGCACCCTGAGCACTGAGCACCCAGCACCCTGAGTACTGAGCACCCAACGTACTGAGCACCGAGCACCCCTAGCCCTGAGCACCCAGCACCCTGAGTACTGAGCACACAGCACCCTGAGTACTGAGCACCCAGCACCCCGAGCACTGAGCACCCAGCACCCCGAGCACTGAGCACTGAGCACCCTGAGTACTGAGCACTGAGCACCCTTAGTACTGAGCACCGAGCACCCTGAGTACTGAGCACCCAACACCCTGAGCACTGAGCACGGAGCACCCCGAGGACTGAGCACCCAGAACCGTGAGCACTGAGCAGCCAGGACCTTGAGTACTGAGCACCGAGCACCCCGAGCACTGAGCACCCAGCACCCTGAGGCCTGAGCACCCAGCACCCTGAGTACTGAGCACCCAGCACCCTGAGTACTGAGCACCGAGCATCCGGAGTACTGAGCACCCTGCACCCCGAGCACTGAGCACCCAGCACCCTGAGCACTGAGCACCCTGAGGAATGAGCACCCAGCACCCTGAGTACTGAGCACCCAGCATCCTGAGTACTGAGCACCGATCACCCTGAGCACTGAGCACCCAGCAACCCGAGCACTGAGCACCCAGCACCCTGAGTACTGAGCACCCTGAGTACTGAGCACCCAGCACACCGAGAACTGAGCACCCTGAGTACTGAGCACCCACCACCCTGAGCACCCAGCACCCTGAGTACTGAGCACCCAGCACCCTGAGCACTGAGCACCCAGCACCCTGAGTACGGAGCAGCCAGCACCCTGAGCACTGAGTACCCAGCACCCTGAGTACTGAGCACACAGCACCCCAAGCACTGAGCACCCAGCACCCTGAGCACTGAGCACCCAGCACCCTGAGCACTGAGCACCCAGCACCCTGAGCACTGAGCACCCAGCACCCTGAGTACTGAGCACCCAGCACCCCAAGCACTGAGCACCCAGCACCCTGAGCACTGAGCACCCAGCACCCCAAGCACTGAGCACCCAGCACCCCGAGCACTGAGCACCCAGCACCCTGAGCACTGAGCACCCAGCACCCTGAGCACTGAGCACCCAGCACCCTGAGTACTGAGCACCCAACGTACTGAGCACCGAGCACCCCTAGCACTGAGCACCCAGCACCCTGAGTACTGAGCACCCAGCACCCTGAGTACTGAGCACCCAGCACCCCGAGCACTGAGCACCCAGCACCCCGAGCACTGAGCACTGAGCACCCTGAGTACTGAGCACTGAGCACCCTTAGTAATGAGCACCGAGCACCCTGAGTACTGAGCACCCAGCACCCTGAGCACTGAGCACGGAGCACCCCGAGGACTGAGCACCCAGCACCGTGAGCACTGAGCAGCCAGCACCTTGAGTACTGAGCACCGAGCACCCCGAGCACTGAGCACCCAGCACCCTGAGTCCTGAGCACCCAGCACCCTGAGCACTGAGCACCCAGCACCCCGAGCACTGAGCACCCAGCACCCTGAGTACTGAGCACCCAGCACCCTGAGTACTGAGCACTCAGCACCCTGAGTACTGAGCACCGAGCACCCCGAGCACTGAGCACCCAGCACCCTGAGCACTGAGCACACTGAGGACTGAGCACCCAGCACCCTGAGTACTGAGCACCCAGCACCCTGAGTACTGAGCACCCAGCATACTGAGTACTGAGCACCGATCACCCTGAGCACTGAGCACCCAGCACCCCGAGCACTGAGCACCCAGCACCCTGAGTACTGAGCACCCTGAGTATTGAGCACCCAGCACCCTGAGCACTGAGCTCCCAGCACCCCGAGTACTGAGCACCCTGAGCACTTAGCACTGAGCACCCAGCACCCTGAGTACTGAGCACCCAGCACCCTGAGCACTGAGCACCCAGCACCCTGAGTACTGAGCACCCAGCACCCTGAGTACTTAGCACCGAGCACCCTGAGTACTGAGCACCCAGCACCCTGAGTACTGAGCACCCAGCACCCTGAGTACTGAGCACCGAGCACCCTGAGTACTGAGCACCCAGCACCCTGAGCACTGAGAACCCAGCACCCTGAGCACTGAGCACCCAGCACCCCAAGCACTGAGCACCCAGCACCCTTAGCACTGAGCATTCAGCACCCTGAGCACTGAGCACCCAGCACCCTGAGCACTGAGCACCCAGCACCCTGAGTACTGAGCACCCAGCACCCTGAGCACTGAGCACACAGCACCCTGAGTACTGAGCACCCAGCACCCTGAGTACTGAGCACCCAGCACCCTGAGCACTGAGCACCCAGCACCCCGAGCACTGAGCACCCAGCACCCTGAGTACTGAGCAACCTGAGTACTGAGCACCCAGCACCCCGAGCACTGAGCACCCAGCACCCCGAGTACTGAGCACCCTGAGTACTGAGCACCCAGCACCCTGAGTACTGAGCACCCTGAGTACTGAGCACCCAGCACCCTGAGCACTGAGCACCCAGCACCCTGAGTACTGAGCACCCAACGTACTGAGCACCGAGCACCCCGAGCACTGAGCACCCAGCACCCTGACTACTGAGCACCCAGCACCCTGAGTACTGAGCACTCAGCACCCTGAGTACTGAGCACCGAGCACCCCGAGTACTGAGTACCCAGCACCCTGAGCACTGAGAACCCAGCACCCTGAGCACTGAGCACCCAGCACCCCAAGCACTGAGCACCCAGCACCCTGAGTACTGAGCACCCTGAGTACTGAGCACCCAGCACCCCGAGCACTGAGCACCCTGCACCCTGAGTACTGAGAACCAAAGCACCATGAGTACTGAGCACCCTGAGTACTGAGCACCCAGCACCCTGAGCACTGAGCACCCAGCACCCTGAGTACTGAGCACCCAGCACCCTGAGCACTGAGCACCCAGCACCCTGAGTCCTGAGCACCCAGCACCCTGAGTTCTTAGCACCCAGCACACTGAGCACTGAGCACCCAGCACCCTGAGTACTGAGCACCGAGCACCCTGAGTACTGAGCACCCAGCACCCTGAGTACTGAGCACCCAGCACGCTGAGTACTGAGCACCGAGCATCCGGAGTACTGAGCACCCTGCACCCCGAGCACTGAGCACCCAGCACCCTGAGCACTGAGCACCCTGAGGACTGAGCACCCAGCACCCTGAGTACTGAGCACCCAGTATCCTGAGTACTGAGCACCGATCACCCTGAGCACTGAGCACCCAGCAACCCGAGCACTGAGCACCCAGCACCCTGAGTACTGAGCACCCTGAGTACTGTGCACCCAGCACCCCGAGCACTGCGCACCCAGCACCCCGAGCACTGAGCACCCAGCACCCTGAGTACTGAGCACCCAGGACCCTGAGTACTGAGCACCCAGTACCAAGAGCACTGAGCACCCAGCACCCTGAGCACTGAGCACCCAGCACCCTGAGTACTGAACACCCAGCACCCCGAGCACTGAGCACCCAGCACCCTGAGTACTGAGCACTCAGCACCCTGATTACTGAGCACCGAGCACCCCGAGCACTGAGCACACAGCACCCTGAGCACTGAGCACCCTGAGGACTGAGCACCCAGCACCCTGAGTACTGAGCACCCAGCACCCTGAGTACTGAGCACCCAGCATCCTGAGTACTGAGCAACGATCACCCTGAGCACTGGGCACCCAGCACCCTGAGCACTGAGCAGCCAGCACCCTGAGTACTGAGCACCCTGAGTACTGAGCACCCAGCACCCCGAGCACTGAGCACCCAGCACCCCGAGTACTGAGCACCCTGAGCACTGAGCACCCAGCACCCTGAGTACTGAGCACCCAGCACCCTGAGCACTGAGCACCCAACACCCTGAGTACTGAGCACAAAGCACCCTGAGCACTGAGCACCCAGCACCCTGAGTACTGAGCACCCAGCACCCTGAGTACTTAGCACTGAGCACCCTGAGTACTGAGCACCCAGGACCCTGAGTACTGAGCACCCAGCACCCTGAGTACTGAGCACCGAGCACCCCGAGTACTGAGCACCCAGCACCCTGAGCACTGAGAACCCAGCACCCTGAGCACTAAGCACCCAGCACCCCAAGCACTGAGCACCCAGCATCCTGAGCACTGAGCACCCAGCACCGTGAGCACTGAGCACCCAGCACCCTGAGCACTGAGCACCCAGCACCCTGAGTACTGAGCACCCAACGTACTGAGCACCGAGCACCCCTAGCACTGAGCACCCAGCACCCTGAGTACTGAGCACCCAGCACCCTGAGTACTGAGCACCCAGCACCCCGAGCACTGAGCACCCAGCACCCCGAGCACTGAGCACTGAGCACCCTGAGTACTGAGCACTGAGCCCCCTTAGTACTGAGCACCGAGCACCCTGAGTACTGAGCACCCAACACCCTGAGCACTGAGCACGGAGCACCCCGAGGACTGAGCACCCAGAACCGTGAGCACTGAGCAGCCAGGACCTTGAGTACTGAGCACCGAGCACCCCGAGCACTGAGCACCCAGCACCCTGAGTCCTGAGCACCCAGCACCCTGAGTACTGAGCACCCAGCACCCTGAGTACTGAGCACCGAGCATCCGGAGTACTGAGCACCCTGCACCCCGAGCACTGAGCACCCAGCACCCTGAGCACTGAGCACCCTGAGGAATGAGCACCCAGCACCCTGAGTACTGAGCACCCAGCATCCTGAGTACTGAGCACCGATCACCCTGAGCACTGAGCACCCAGCAACCCGAGCACTGAGCACCCAGCACCCTGAGTACTGAGCACCCTGTGTACTGAGCACCCAGCACCCCGAGCACTGAGCACCCAGCAACCCGAGCACTGAGCACCCAGCACCCTGAGTACTGAGCACCCTGAGTACTGAGCACCCAGCACCCTGAGTACTGAGCACCCTGAGTACTGAGTACCCACCACCCTGAGCACTGAGCACCCAGCACCCTGAGTACTGAGCACCCAGCACCCTGAGCACTGAGCACCCAGCACCCTGAGTATGGAGCACCCAGCACCCTGAGTACTTAGCACCCAGCAACCTGAGCACTGAGCACCCAGCACCCTGAGTACTGAGCACCGAGAACCCTGAGCACTGAGTACCCAGCACCCTGAGCACTGAGCACACAGCACCCCAAGCACTGAGCACCCAGCACCCTGAGCACTGAGCACCCAGCACCCTGAGCACTGAGCACCCAGCACCCTGAGCACTGAGCACCCAGCACCCTGAGTACTGAGCACCCAGCACCCCAAGCACTGAGCACCCAGCACCCTGAGCACTGAGCACCCAGCACCCCAAGCACTGAGCACCCAGCACCCTGAGCACTGAGCACCCAGCACCCTGAGCACTGAGCACCCAGCACCCTGAGTACTGAGCACCCAACGTACTGAGCACCGAGCACCCCTAGCACTGAGCACCCAGCACCCTGAGTACTGAGCACCCAGCACCCTGAGTACTGAGCACCCAGCACCCCGAGCACTGAGCACTGAGCACCCTGAGTACTGAGCACTGAGCACCCTTAGTAATGAACACCGAGCACCCTGAGTACTGAGCACCCAGCACCCTGAGCACTGAGCACGGAGCACCCCGAGGACTGAGCACCCAGCACCGTGAGCACTGAGCAGCCAGCACCTTGAGTACTGAGCACCGAGCACCCCGAGCACTGAGCACCCAGCACCCTGAGTCCTGAGCACCCAGCACCCTGAGCACTGAGCACCCAGCACCCCGAGCACTGAGCACCCAGCACCCTGAGTACTGAGCACCCAGCACCCTGAGTACTGAGCACCCAGTACCCCGAGCACTGAGCACCCAGCACACTGAGCACTGAGCACCCAGCACCCTGAGTACTGAGCACCCAGCACCCCGAGCACTGAGCACCCAGCACCCTGAGTACTGAGCACTCAGCACCCTGAGTACTGAGCACCGAGCACCCCGAGCACTGAGCACCCAGCACCCTGAGCACTGAGCACACTGAGGACTGAGCACCCAGCACCCTGAGTACTGAGCACCCAGCACCCTGAGTACTGAGCACCCAGCATACTGAGTACTGAGCACCGATCACCCTGAGCACTGAGCACCCAGCACCCCGAGCACTGAGCACCCAGCACCCTGAGTACTGAGCACCCAGAGTATTGAGCACCCAGCACCCTGAGCACTGAGCGCCCAGCACCCCGAGTACTGAGCACCCTGAGCACTGAGCACTGAGCACCCAGCACCCTGAGTACTGAGCACCCAGCACCCTGAGCACTGAGCACCCAGCACCCTGAGTACTGAGCACCCAGCACCCTGAGTACTTAGCACCGAGCACCCTGAGTACTGAGCACCCAGCACCCTGAGTACTGAGCACCCAGCACCCTGAGCACTGAGCACTCAGCACCCTGAGCACTGAGCACCCAGCACCCTGAGCACTGAGCACCCAGCACCCTGAGTACTGAGCACCCAGCACCCTGAGCACTGAGCACCCAGCACCCTGAGTACTGAGCACCCAGCACCCTGAGTACTGAGCACCCAGCACCCTGAGCACTGAGCACCCAGCACCCCGAGCACTGAGCACCCAGCACCCTGAGTACTGAGCACCCTGAGTACTGAGCACCCAGCACCCCGAGCACTGAGCACCCAGCACCCCGAGTACTGAGCACCCTGAGTACTGAGCACCCAGCACCCTGAGTACTGAGCACCCTGAGTACTGAGCACCCAGCACCCTGAGCACTGAGCACCCAGCACCCTGAGTACTGAGCACCCAGCACCCTGAGCACTGAGCACCCAGCACCCTGAGTACTGAGCACCCAGCACCCTGAGTACTTAGCACCGAGCACCCTGAGTACTGAGGACCCAGCACCCTGAGTACTGAGCACCGAGCACCCCGAGTACTGAGTACCCAGCACCCTGAGCACTGAGAACCCAGCACCCTGAGCACTGAGCACCCAGCACCCCAAGCACTGAGCACCCAGCACCCTGAGTACTGAGCACCCTGAGTACTGAGCACCCAGCACCCCGAGAACTGAGCACCCTGCACCCTGAGTACTGAGCACCAAAGCACCATGAGTACTGAGCACCCTGAGTACTGAGCACCCAGCACCCTGAGCACTGAGCACCCAGCACCCTGAGTACTGAGCACCCAGCACCCTGAGCACTGAGCACCCAGCACCCTGAGTCCTGAGCACCCAGCACCCTGAGTTCTTAGCACCCAGCACACTGAGCACTGAGCACCCAGCACCCTGAGTACTGAGCACCGAGCACCCTGAGTACTGAGCACCCAGCACCCTGAGTACTGAGCACCCAGCACGCTGAGTACTGAGCACCGAGCATCCCGAGTACTGAGCACCCTGCACCCCGAGCACTGAGCACCCAGCACCCTGAGCACTGAGCACCCTGAGGACTGAGCACCCAGCACCCTGAGTACTGAGCACCCAGCATCCTGAGTACTGAGCACCGATCACCCTGAGCACTGAGCACCCAGCAACCCGAGCACTGAGCACCCAGCACCCTGAGTACTGAGCACCCTGAGTACTGTGCACCCAGCACCCCGAGCACTGAGCACCCAGCAACCCGAGCACTGAGCACCAAGCACCCTGAGTACTGAGCACCCTGAGTACTGAGCACCCAGCACCCTGAGTACTGAGCACCCTGAATACTGAGCACCCAGCACCCTGAGTACTGAGCACCCAGCACCCTGAGTATTGAGCACCCAGCACCCCGAGCACTGAGCGCCCAGCACCCCGAGTACTGAGCACCCTGAGCACTGAGCACTGAGCACCCAGCACCCTGAGTACTGAGCACCCAGCACCCTGAGCACTGAGCACCCAGCACCCTGAGTACTGAGCACCCAGCACCCTGAGTACTTAGCACCGAGCACCCTGAGTACTGAGCACCCAGCACCCTGAGTACTGAGCACCCAGCACCCTGAGTACTGAGCACCGAGCACCCCGAGTACTGAGCACGCAGCACCCTGAGCACAGAGCACTCAGCACCCTGAGCACTGAGCACCCAGCACCCTGAGCACTGAGCACCCAGCACCCTGAGTACTGAGCACCCAGCACCCTGAGCACTGAGCACCCAGCACCCTGAGTACTGAGCACCCAGCACCCTGAGCACTGAGCACCCAGCACCCTGAGTACTGAGCACCCAGCACCCTGAGTACTGAGCACCCAGCACCCTGAGCACTTAGCACCCAGCACCCTGAGTACTGAGCACCCAGCACCCTGAGCACTGAGCACCCAGCACCCTGAGTACTGAGCACCCAGCACCCTGAGCACTGAGCACCCAGCACCCTGAGTACTGAGCACCCAGCACCCGGAGCACTGAGCACCCAGCACCCTGAGTACTGAGCACAAAGCACCCTGAGTACTGAGCACCCAGCACCCTGAGCACTGAGCACCCAGCACCCTGAGTACTGAGCACCCAGCACCCTGAGTACTTAGCACCCAGCACACTGAGCACTGAGCACCCAGCACCCTGAGTACTGAGCACCGAGCACCCTGAGTACTGAGCACCCAGCACCCTGAGTACTGAGCACCCAGCACCCTGAGTACTGAGCACCGAACATCCGGAGTACTGATCACCCTGCACCCCGAGCACTGAGCACCCAGCACCCTGAGCACTGAGCACCCTGAGTACTGAGCACCCAGCACCCTGAGCACTGAGCACCCAGCACCCTGAGTACTGAGCACCGAGCACCCCGAGCACTGAGCACCCAGCACCCTGAGTACTGAGCACCCAGCACCAAGAGTACTGAGCACCGTGCATCCTGAGCACTGAGCACCGAGCACCACGAGCACTGAGCACCCAGCACCCTGAGTACTGAGCACCCAGCACCAAGAGTACTGAGCACCGAGCACCCCGAGTACTGAGCAAACAACACCCTGAGTAATGAGCACCCAGCACCCTGAGCACTGAGCACCCTGAGTACTGAGCACCAAGGACCCTGAGCACTGAGCACCCAGCACGCTGAGTACTGAGCGCTGAGCACCCTGAGTACTGAGCACCGAGCACCCTGAGTACTGAGCACCCAGCACCCTGAGCACTGAGCAGCCAGCATCCTGAGCACTGAGCACCCAGCACCCCGAGCACTGAGCACCCAGCACCCTGAGCACTGAGCACCCAGCACCCCGAGGACTGAGCACCCAGCACCCTGAGTACTGAGCACCGAGCACCCCGAGCACTGAGCACCCAGCACCCTGAGTACTGAGCACCCAGCACCCTGAGTACTGAGCACCCAGCACCCCGAGCACTGAGCACCCAGCACCCCGAGCACTGAGCACCCAGCTCCCCGAGCATGAGCACCCAGCAGCCTGAGTACTGAGAACAGAGCACCCAGAGTACTGAGCACCCAGCACGCTGAGCACTGAGCACCCAGCACCCCGAGTACTGAGCAAACAGCACCCCGAGCACTGAGCACCCAGCACCCCGAGAATTAGCACCCAGCACCCTGAGTACTGAGCACCCAGCACCCTGAGTACTGAGCACCCAGCACCCCATGCACTGAGCACCCTGAGTACTGAGCACCCAGCACCCTGAGTAGTGAGCACTAAGCACCCAGAGCGCTGAGCACCCAGCACCCCAAGCACGGAGCACCCAGGACCCCGAGCACTGAGTACTGAGCACCCAGCACCCTGAGTACTGAGCACCGAGCTCCCCGAGCACTGATCACCCTATGTACAGAGCACCCAGCACCCCGATGACAGAGCACCCAGCAACCTCAGCACTGAGCACGCAGCACCCCGAGCACTGAGCACCCAGCACCCTGAGTACTGAGCACCCTGAGGACTGAGCACCGATAACCCTGAGCACTGAGCACCCAGCACCCTGAGTCCTGAGCACCCAGCACCCTGAGTACTGAGCACCAAGCACCCCGAGCACTGAGCACCCAGCACCCTGAGTACTGAGCACCCAGCACCCTGAGCACTGAGCACCCAGGACCCTGAGCACTGAGCACCCAGCACCCTGAGCACTGAGCACCCAGCACCCTGAGTACTGAGCACCCAACGTACTGAGCACCGAGCACCCCTAGCACTGAGCACCCAGCACCCTGAGTACTGAGCACCCAGCACCCTGAGTACTGAGCACCCAGCACCCCGAGCACTGAGCACTGAGCACCCTGAGTACTGAGCACTGAGCACCCTTAGTACTGAGCACCGAGCACCCTGAGTACTGAGCACCCAGCACCCTGAGCACTGAGCACGGAGCATCCCGAGGACTGAGCACCCAGCACCGTGAGCACTGAGCAGCCAGCACCTTGAGTACTGAGCACCGAGCACCCCGAGCACTGAGCACCCAGCACCCTGAGTCCTAAGCACCCAGCATCCTGAGAACTGCGCACCCAGCACCCCGAGCACTGAGCACCCAGCACCCTGAGTACTGAGCACCCAGCACCCTGAGTACTGAGCACCCAGTACCCCGAGCACTGAGCACCCAGCACCCTGAGCACTGAGCACCCAGCACCCTGAGTACTGAACACCCAGCACCCCGAGCACTGAGCACCCAGCACCCTGAGTACTGAGCACTCAGCACCCTGAGTACTGAGCACCGAGCACCCCGAGCACTGAGCATCCAGCACCCTGAGCACTGAGCACCCTGAGGACTGAGCACCCAGCACCCTGAGTACTGAGCACCCAGCACCCTGAGTACTGAGCACCCAGCATCCTGAGTACTGAGCACCGATCACCCTGAGCACTGAGCACCCAGCACCCTGAGCACTGTGCAGCCAGCACCCTGAGTACTGAGCACCCTGAGTACTGAGCACCCAGCACCCCGAGCACTGAGCACCCAGCACCCCGAGTACTGAGCACCCTGAGCACTGAGCACCCAGCACCCTGAGTACTGAGCACCCAGCACCCTGAGTACTGAGCACCCAGCACCCTGAGTACTGAGCACCGAGCACCCCGAGTACTGAGCACCCAGCACCCTGAGCACTGAGAACCCAGCACCCTGAGCACTGAGCACCCAGCACCCCAAGCACTGAGCACCCAGCACCCTGAGCACTGAGCACTCAGCACCCTGAGCACTGAGCACCCAGCACCCTGAGCACTGGGCACCCAGCACCCTGAGTACTGAGCACCCAGCACAATGAGCACTGAGCACCCAGCACCCTGAGTACTGAGCACGGGGCACCCTGAGTACTGAGCACCCAGCACCCTGAGCACTGAGCACCCAGCACCCCGAGCACTGAGCACCCAGCACCCTGAGTACTGAGCACCCTGAGTACTGAGCACCCAGCACCCCGAGCACTGAGCACCCAGCACCCCGAGTACTGAGCACCCTGAGTACTGAGCACCCAGCACCCTGAGTACTGAGCACCCTGAGTACTGAGCACCCAGCACCCTGAGCACTGAGCACCCAGCACCCTGAGTACTGAGCACCCAGCACCCTGAGCACTGAGCACCCAGCACCCTGAGTACTGAGCACCCAGCACCCTGAGTACTTAGCACCGAGCACCCTGAGTACTGAGGACCCAGCACCCTGAGTACTGAGCACCCAGCACCCTGAGTACTGAGCACCGAGCACCCCGAGTACTGAGTACCCAGCACCCTGAGCACTGAGAACCCAGCACCCTGAGCACTGAGCACCCAGCACCCCAAGCACTGAGCACCCAGCACCCTGAGTACTGAGCACCCTGAGTACTGAGCACCCAGCACCCCGAGCACTGAGCACCCTGCACCCTGAGTACTGAGCACGAAAGCACCATGAGTACTGAGCACCCTGAGTACTGAGCACCCAGCACCCTGAGCACTGAGCACCCAGCACCCTGAGTACTGAGCACCCAGCACCCTGAGCACTGAGCACCCAGCACCCTGATTCCTGAGCACCGAGCACCCTGAGTTCTTAGCACCCAGCACACTGAGCACTGAGCACCCAGCACCCTGAGTACTGAGAACCAAGCACCCTGAGTACTGAGCACCCAGCACCCTGAGTACTGAGCACCCAGCACGCTGAGTACTGAGCACCGAGCATCCGGAGTACTGAGCACCCTGCACCCCGAGCACTGAGCACCCAGCACCCTGAGCACTGAGCACCCTGAGGACTGAGCACCCAGCACCCTGAGTACTGAGCACCCAGCATCCTGAGTACTGAGCACCGATCACCCTGAGCACTGAGCACCCAGCAACCCGAGCACTGAGCACCCAGCACCCTGAGTACTGAGCACCCTGAGTACTGTGCACCCAGCACCCCGAGCACTGAGCACCCAGCAACCCGAGCACTGAGCACCAAGCACCCTGAGTACTGAGCACCCTGAGTACTGAGCACCCAGCACCCTGAGTACTGAGCACCCTGAGTACTGAGCACCCAGCACCCTGAGTACTGAGCACCCAGCACCCTGAGTATTGAGCACCCAGCACCCCGAGCACTGAGCGCCCAGCACCCCGAGTACTGAGCACCCTGAGCACTGAGCACTGAGCACCCAGCACCCTGAGTACTGAGCACCCAGCACCCTGAGCACTGAGCACCCAGCACCCTGAGTACTGAGCACCCAGCACCCTGAGTACTTAGCACCGAGCACCCTGAGTACTGAGCACCCAGCACCCTGAGTACTGAGCACCCAGCACACTGAGTACTGAGCACCGAGCACCCCGAGTACTGAGCACGCAGCACCCTGAGCACTGAGCACTCAGCACCCTGAGCACTGAGCACCCAGCACCCTGAGCACTGAGCACCCAGCACCCTGAGTACTGAGCACCCAGCACCCTGAGCACTGAGCACCCATCACCCTGAGTACTGAGCACCCAGCACCCTGAGCACTGAGCACCCAGCACCCTGAGTACTGAGCACCCAGCACCCTGAGTACTGAGCACCCAGCACCCTGAGCACTGAGCACCCAGCACCCTGAGTACTGAGCACCCAGCACCCTGAGCACTGAGCACCCAGCACCCTGAGTACTGAGCACCCAGCACCCTGAGCACTGAGCACCCAGCACCCTGAGTACTGAGCACCCAGCACCCTGAGCACTGAGCACCCAGCACCCTGAGTACTGAGCACCCAGCACCCTGAGTACTGAGCACCCAGCACCCTGAGCACTGAGCACCCAGCACCCTGAGTACTGAGCACCCAGCACCCTGAGTACTTAGCACCCAGCACACTGAGCACTGAGCACCCAGCACCCTGAGTACTGAGCACCGAGCACCCTGAGTACTGAGCACCCAGCACCCTGAGTACTGAGCACCCAGCACCCTGAGTACTGAGCACCGAACATCCGGAGTACTAATCACCCTGCACCCCGAGCACTGAGCACCCAGCACCCTGAGCACTGAGCACCCTGAGTACTGAGTACCCAGCACCCTGAGCACTGAGCACCCAGGACCCTGAGTACTGAGCACCGAGCACCCCGAGCACTGAGCACCCAGCACCCTGAGTACTGAGCACCCAGCACCAAGAGTACTGAGCACCGAGCATCCTGAGCACTGAGCACCGAGCACCACGAGCACTGAGCACCCAGCACCCTGAGTACTGAGCACCCAGCACCAAGAGTACTGAGCACCGAGCACCCCGAGTACTGAGCACCCAACACCCTGAGTAATGAGCACCCAGCACCCTGAGCACTGAGCACAAAGCATGCTGAATACTGAGCACTGAGCACCCTGAGTACTGAGCACCAAGGACCCTGAGCACTGAGCACCCAGCACGCTGAGTACTGAGCGCTGAGCACCCTGAGTACTGAGCACCGAGCACCCTGAGTACTGAGCACCCAGCACCCTGAGCACTGAGCAGCCAGCATCCTGAGCACTGAGCACCCAGCACCCCGAGCACTGAGCACCCAGCACCCTGAGCACTGAGCACCCAGCACCCCGAGGACTGAGCACCCAGCACCCTGAGTACTGAGCACCGAGCACCCGGAGCACTGAGCACCCAGCACCCTGAGTACTGAGCACCCAGCACCCTGAGTACTGAGCACCCAGCACCCCGAGCACTGAGCACCCAGCACCCCGAGCACTGAGCACCCAGCTCCCCGAGCATGAGCACCCAGCAGCCTGAGTACTGAGAACAGAGCACCCAGAGTACTGAGCACCCAGCACGCTGAGCACTGAGCACCCAGCACCCCGAGTACTGAGCAAACAGCACCCCGAGCACTGAGTACCCAGCACCCCGAGAATTAGCACCCAGCACCCTGAGTACTGAGCACCCAGCACCCTGAGTACTGAGCACCCAGCACATCGTGCACTGAGCACCCTGAGTACTGAGCACCCAGCACCCTGAGTACTGAGCACTAAGCAGCCAGAGCGCTGAGCACCCAGCACCCCAAGCACGGAGCACCCAGGACCCCGAGCACTGAGTACTGAGCACCCAGCACCCTGAGTACTGAGCACCGAGCTCCCCGAGCACTGATCACCCTATGTACTGAGCACCCAGCACCCCGATGACAGAGCACCCAGCAACCTCAGCACTGAGCACGCAGCACCCCGAGCACTGAGCACCCAGCACCCTGAGTACTGAGCACCCTGAGGACTGAGCACCGATAACCCTGAGCACTGAGCACCCAGCACCCTGAGTCCTGAGCACCCAGCACCCTGAGTACTGAGCACCGAGCACCCCGAGGACTGAGCACCCAGCACCCTGAGTACTGAGCACCCAGCACACTGAGCACTGAGCACCCAGGTCCCTGAGCACTGAGCACCCAGCACCTGAGCACTGAGCACCCAGCACCCTGAGTACTGAGCACCCAACGTACTGAGCACCGAGCACCCCTAGCACTGAGCACCCAGCACCCTGAGTACTGAGCACCCAGCACCCTGAGTACTGAGCACCCAGCACCCCGTACACTGAGCACTGAGCACCCTGAGTACTGAGCACTGAGCACCCTTAGTACTGAGCACCGAGCACCCTGAGTACTGAGCACCCAGCACCCTGAGCACTGAGCACGGAGCATCCCGAGGACTGAGCACCCAGCACCGTGAGCACTGAGCAGCCAGCACCTTGAGTACTGAGCACCGAGCACCCCGAGCACTGAGCACCCAGCACCCTGAGTCCTAAGCACCCAGCATCCTGAGCACTGCGCACCCAGCACCCCGAGCACTGAGCACCCAGCACCCTGAGTACTGAGTACCCAGCACCCTGAGTACTGAGCACCCAGTACCCCGAGCACTGAGCACCCAGCACCCTGAGCACTGAGCACCCAGCACCCTGAGTACTGAACACCCAGCACCCCGAGCACTGAGCACCCAGCACCCTGAGTACTGAGCACTCAGCACCCTGAGTACTGAGCACCGAGCACCCCGAGCACTGAGCACCCAGCACCCTGAGCACTGAGCACCCTGAGGACTGAGTACCCAGCACCCTGAGTACTGAGCACCCAGCACCCTGAGTACTGAGCACCCAGCATCCTGAGTACTGAGCACCGATCACCCTGAGCACTGAGCACCCAGCACCCTGAGCACTGTGCAGCCAGCACCCTGAGTATTGAGCACCCTGAGTACTGAGCACCCAGCACCCCGAGCACTGAGCACCCAGCACCCCGAGTAATGAGCACCCTGAGCACTGAGCACCCAGCACCCTGAGTACTGAGCACCCAGCACCCTGAGCACTGAGCACCCAGCACCCTGAGTACTGAGCACCCAGCACCCTGAGTACTGAGCACCCAGCACCCTGAGTACTGAGCACCGAGCACCGCGAGTACTGAGCACCCAGCACCCTGAGCACTGAGAACCCAGCACCCTGAGCACTGAGCACGCAGCACACCAAGCACTGAGCACCGAGCACCCTGAGTACTGAGCACCCAGCACCCTGAGTACTGAGCACCCAGCACCCTGAGTACTGAGCACCCAGCACCCTGAGTACTGAGCACCGAACATCCGGAGTACTGATCACCCTGCACCCCGAGCACTGAGCACCCAGCACCCTGAGCACTGAGCACCCTGAGTACTGAGTACCCAGCACCCTGAGCACTGAGCACCCAGGACCCTGAGTACTGAGCACCGAGCACCCCGAGCACTGAGCACCCAGCACCCTGAGTACTGAGCACCCAGCACCAAGAGTACTGAGCACCGAGCATCCTGAGCACTGAGCACCGAGCACCACGAGCACTGAGCACCCAGCACACTGAGTACTGAGCACCCAGCACCAAGAGTACTGAGCACCGAGCACCCCGAGTACTGAGCACCCAACACCCTGAGTAATGAGCACCCAGCACCCTGAGCACTGAGCACAAAGCATGCTGAATACTGAGCACTGAGCACCCTGAGTACTGAGCACCAAGGACCCTGAGCACTGAGCACCCAGCACGCTGAGTACTGAGCGCTGAGCACCCTGAGTACTGAGCACCCAGCACCCTGAGTACTGAGCACCCAGCACCCTGAGCACTGAGCAGCCAGCATCCTGAGCACTGAGCACCCAGCACCCCGAGCACTGAGCACCCAGCACCCTGAGCACTGAGCACCAAGCACCCCGAGGACTGAGCACCCAGCACCCTGAGTACTGAGCACCGAGCACCCCGAGCACTGAGCACCCAGCACCCTGAGTACTGAGCACCCAGCACCCTGAGTACTGAGCACCCAGCACCCCGAGCACTGAGCACCCAGCACCCCGAGCACTGAGCACCCAGCTCCCCGAGCATGAGCACCCAGCAGCCTGAGTACTGAGAACAGAGCACCCAGAGTACTGAGCACCCAGCACGCTGAGCACTGAGCACCCAGCACCCCGAGTACTGAGCAAACAGCACCCCGAGCACTGAGCACCCAGCACCCCGAGAATTAGCACCCAGCACCCTGAGTACTGAGCACCCAGCACCCTGAGTACTGAGCACCCAGCACATCGTGCACTGAGCACCCTGAGTACTGAGCACCCAGCACCCTGAGTACTGAGCACTAAGCACCCAGAGCGCTGAGCAACCAGCACCCCAAGCACGGAGCACCCAGGACCCCGAGCACTGAGTACTGAGCACCCAGCACCCTGAGTACTGAGCACCGAGCTCCCCGAGCACTGATCATCCTATGTACTGAGCACCCAGCACCCCGATGACAGAGCACCCAGCAACCTCAGCACTGAGCACGCAGCACCCCGAGCACTGAGCACCCAGCACCCTGAGTACTGAGCACCCTGAGGACTGAGCACCGATAACCCTGAGCACTGAGCACCCAGCACCCTGAGTCCTGAGCACCCAGCACCCTGAGTACTGAGCACCGAGCACCCCGAGCACTGAGCACCCAGCACCCTGAGTACTGAGCACCCAGCAACCTGAGCACTGAGCACCCAGGACCCTGAGCACTGAGCACCCAGCACCCTGAGCACTGAGCACCCAGCACCCTGAGTACTGAGCACCCAACGTACTGAGCACCGAGCACCCCTAGCACTGAGCACCCAGCACCCTGAGTACTGAGCACCCAGCACCCTGAGTACTGAGCACCCAGCACCCCGAGCACTGAGCACTGAGCACCCTGAGTACTGAGCACTGAGCACCCTTAGTACTGAGCACCGAGCACCCTGAGTACTGAGCACCCAGCACCCTGAGCACTGAGCACGGAGCATCCCGAGGACTGAGCACCCAGCACCGTGAGCACTGAGCAGCCAGCACCTTGAGTACTGAGCACCGATTACCCTGAGCACTGAGCACCCAGCACCCTGAGTCCTAAGCACCCAGCATCCTGAGCACTGCGCACCCAGCACCCCGAGCACTGAGCACCCAGCACCCTGAGTACTGAGCACCCAGCACCCTGAGTACTGAGCACCCAGTACCCCGAGCACTGAGCACCCAGCACCCTGAGCACTGAGCACCCAGCACCCTGAGTACTGAACACCCAGCACCCCGAGCACTGAGCACCCAGCACCCTGAGTACTGAGCACTCAGCACCCTGAGTACTGAGCACCGAGCACCCCGAGCACTGAGCACCCAGCACCCTGAGCACTGAGCACCCTGAGGACTGAGCACCCAGCACCCTGAGTACTGAGCACCCAGCACCCTGAGTACTGAGCACCCAGCATCCTGAGTACTGAGCACCGATCACCCTGAGCACTGAGCACCCAGCACCCCGAGCACTGAGCACCCAGCACCCCGAGTACTGAGCTCCCTGAGCACTGAGCACCCAGCACCCTGAGTACTGAGCACCCAGCACCTTGAGCACTGAGCACCCAGCACCCTGAGTACTGAGCACCCAGCACCCTGAGCACTGAGCACCCAGCACCCTGAGTACTGAGCACCGAGCACCCTGAGTACTTAGCACCGAGCACCCTGAGTACTGAGCACCCAGCACCCTGAGTACTGAGCACCCAGCACCCTGAGTACTGAGCACCGAGCACCGCGAGTACTGAGCACCCAGCACCCTGAGCACTGAGAACCCAGCACCCTGAGCACTGAGCACGCAGCACACCAAGCACTGAGCACCCAGCACCCCAAGCACTGAGCACCCAGCACCCTGAGCACTGAGCACCCAGCACCCTGAGCACTGAGCACCCAGCACCCTGAATACTGAGCACCCAACGTACAGAGCACCGAGCACCTCTAGCACTGAGCACCCAGCACCCTGAGTACTGAGCACCCAGCACCCTGAGTACTGAGCACCCAGCACCCCGAGCACTGAGCACCCAGCACCCCGAGCACTGAGCACTGAGCACCCTGAGTACTGAGCACTGATCACCCTGAGCACTGAGCACGGAGCACCCCGAGGACTGAGCACCCAGAACCGTGAGCACTGAGCAGCCAGCACATTGAGTACTGAGCACCGAGCACCCCGAGCACTGAGCACCCAGCACCCTGAGACCTGAGCACCGAGCACCCTGCGTACTGAGGACCCAGCACCCTGAGTACTGAGCACCCAGCACCCTGAGTACTGAGCACCGAGCACCCCGAGTACTGAGTACCCAGCACCCTGAGCACTGAGAACCCAGCACCCTGAGCACTGAGCACCCAGCACCCCAAGCACTGAGCACCCAGCACCCTGAGTACTGAGCACCCTGAGTACTGAGCACCCAGGACCCCGAGCACTGAGCACCCAGCACCCTGAGTACTGAGCACCCAGCACCCTGAGTACTGAGCACCCTGAGTACTGAGCACCCAGCACCCTGAGCACTGAGCACCCAGCACCCTGAGTACTGAGCACCCAGCACCCTGAGCACTGAGCACCCAGCACCCTGAGTCCTGAGCACCCAGCACCCTGAGTACTTAGCACCCAGCACACTGAGCACTGAGCACCCAGCACCCTGAGTACTGAGCACCGAGCACCCTGAGTACTGAGCACCCAGCACCCTGAGTACTGAGCACCCAGCACCCTGAGTACTGAGCACCGAGCATCCGGAGTACTGAGCACCCTGCACCCCGAGCACTGAGCACCCAGCACCCTGAGCACTGAGCACCCTGAGGACTGAGCACCCAGCACCCTGAGTACTGAGCACCCAGCATCCTGAGTACTGAGCACCGATCACCCTGAGCACTGAGCACCCAGCAACCCGAGCACTGAGCACCCAGCACCCTGAGTACTGAGCACCCTGAGTACTGAGCACCCAGCACCCTGAGTACTGAGCACCCTGAGTACTGAGCACCCAGCACCCTGAGCACTGAGCACCCAGCACCCTGAGTACTGAGCACCCAGCACCCTGAGCACTGAGAACCCAGCACCCTGAGTACGGAGCACCCAGCACCCTGAGTACTTAGCACCCAGCACCCTGAGCACTGAGCACCCAGCACCCTGAGTACTGAGCACCGAGCACCCTGAGCACTGAGAACCCAGCACCCTGAGCACTGAGCACCCAGCACCCCAAGCACTGAGCACCCAGCACCCTGAGCACTGAGCACCCAGCACCCTGAGCACTGAGCACCCAGCACCCTGAGCACTGAGCACCCAGCACCCTGAGTACTGAGCACCCAACGTACTGAGCACCGAACACCCCTAGCACTGAGCACCCAGCACCCTGAGTACTGAGCACCCAGCACCCTGAGCACTGAGAACCCAGCAGCCTGAGCACTGAGCACCCAGCACCCCAAGCACTGAGCACCCAGCAACCTGAGCACTGAGCACCCAGCACCCTGAGCACTGAGCACCCAGCACCCTGAGCACTGAGCACCCAGCACCCTGAGTACTGAGCACCCAACGTACTGAGCACCGAGCACCCCTAGCACTGAGCACCCAGCACCCTGAGTACTGAGCACCCAGCACCCTGAGTACTGAGCACCCAGCACCCCGAGCACTGAGCACCCAGCACCCCGAGCACTGAGCACTGAGCACCCTGAGTACTGAGCACTGAGCACCCTTAGTACTGAGCACCGAGCACCCTGAGTACTGAGCACCCAACACCCTGAGCACTGAGCACGGAGCACCCAGAGGACTGAGCACCCAGAACCGTGAGCACTGAGCAGCCAGCACCTTGAGTACTGAGCACCGAGCACCCCGAGCACTGAGCACCCAGCACCCTGAGTCCTGAGCACCCAGCACCCTGAGCACTGAGCACCCAGCACCCCGAGCACTGAGCACCCAGCACCCTGAGTACTGAGCACACAGCACCCTGAGTACTGAGCACCCAGTACCCCGAGCACTGAGCACCCAACACCCTGAGCACTGAGCACCCAGCACCCTGAGTACTGAGCACCCAGCACCCCGAGCACTGAGCATCCAGCACCCTGAGTACTGAGCACTCAGCACCCTGAGTACTGAGCACCGAGCACCCCGAGCACTGAGCACCCAGCATCCTGAGCACTGAGCACTCTGAGGACTGATCAACCAGCACCGTGAGTACTGAGCACCCAGCACCCTGAGTACTGAGCACCCAGCATCCTGAGTACTGAGCACCGATCACCCTGAGCACTGAGCACCCAGCACCCCGAGCACTGAGCACCCAGCACCCTGAGTACTGAGCACCCTGAGTACTGAGCACCCAGCACCCCGAGCACTGAGCACCCAGCACCCCGAGTACTGAGCACCCTGAGTACTGAGCACCCAGCACCCTGAGTACTGAGCACCCTGAGTACTGAGCACCCAGCACCCTGAGCACTGAGCACCCAGCACCCTGAGTACTGAGCACCCAGCACCCTGAGCACTGAGCACCCAGCACCCTGAGTACTGAGCACCCAGCACCCTGAGTACTTAGCACCGAGCACCCTGAGTACTGAGGACCCAGCACCCTGAGTACTGAGCACCCAGCACCCTGAGTACTGAGCACCGAGCACCCCGAGTACTGAGTACCCAGCACACTGAGCACTGAGAACCCAGCACCCTGAGCACTGAGCACCCAGCACCCCAAGCACTGAGCACCCAGCACCCTGAGTACTGAGCACCCTGAGTACTGAGCACCCAGCACCCCGAGCACTGAGCACCCAGCACCCTGAGTACTGAGCACCCAGCACCCTGAGTACTGAGCACCCTGAGTACTGAGCACCCAGCACCCTGAGCACTGAGCACCCAGCACCCTGAGTACTGAGCACCCAGCACCCTGAGCACTGAGCACCCAGCACCCTGAGTCATGAGCACCCAGCACCCTGAGTACTTAGCACCCAGCACACTGAGCACTGAGCACCCAGCACCCTGAGTACTGAGCACCGAGCACCCTGAGTACTGAGCACCCAGCACCCTGAGTACTGAGCACCCAGCACCCTGAGTACTGAGCACCGAGCATCCGGAGTACTGAGCACCCTGCACCCCGAGCACTGAGCACCCAGCACCCTGAGCACTGAGCACCCTGAGGACTGAGCACCCAGCACCCTGAGTACTGAGCACCCAGCATCCTGAGTACTGATCACCGATCACCCTGAGCACTGAGCACACAGCAACCCGAGCACTGAGCCCCCAGCACCCTGAGTACTGAGCACCCTGAGTACTGAGCACACAGCACCCTGAGTACTGAGCACCCTGAGTACTGAGCACCCTGAGTACTGAGCACCCAGCACCCTGAGTACTGAGCACCCTGAGTACTGAGCACCCAGCATCCTGAGTACTGAGCACCGATCACCCTGAGCACTGAGCACCCAGCAACCCGAGCACTGAGCACCCAGCACCCTGAGTACTGAGCACCCTGAGTACTGAGCACCCAGCACCCTGAGCACTGAGCACCCAGCACCCTGAGTACTGAGCACCGAGCACCCTGAGTACTGAGCACCCAGCACCCTGAGCACTGAGCACCCAGCACCCTGAGTACTGAGCACCGAGCACCCTGAGTACTGAGCACCCAGCACCCTGAGTACTGAGCACCAAGCACCCTGAGTACTGAGCACCGAGCACCCCGAGTAGTGAGCACCCAGCACCCTGAGCACTGAGCACCCAGCACCCTGAGTACTGAGCACCCAGCACCCTGAGTACTGAGCACCCAGTACCCCGAGCACTGAGCACCCTGAGTACTGAGCACCCAGCACCCTGAGTACTGAGCACTAAGCACCCAGAGCGCTGAGCACCCTGCACCCCAAGCACGGAGCACCCAGGACCCCGAGCACTGAGTACTGAGCACCCAGCACCCTGATTACTGAGCACCGAGCTCCCCGAGCACTGAGCACCCTGAGTACTGAGCACCCAGCACCCCGATCACAGAGCACCCAGCACCCGCAGCACTGAGCAGCCAGCACCCCGAGCACTGAGCACCCAGCACCCTGAGTACTGAGCACCCTGAGGACTGAGCACCGATCACCCTGAGCACTGAGCACCCAGCACCCTGAGTACTGAGCACCCAGTACCCTGAGTACTGAGCACCTAGCACCCCGAGCACTGAGCACCCAGCACCCTGAGCAATGAGCACCCAGCACCCTGAGTACTGAGCACCCAGCACCCTGAGCACTGAGCACACAACACCCTGAGTACTGAGCACCCAGCACCCTGAGTACTGAGCACCCAGCACCCTGAGTACTGAGCACCCAGCACCCTGAGCACTGAGCACCCAGCACCCTGAGTACGGAGCACCCAGCACCCTGAGTACTTAGCACCCAGCACCCTGAGCACTGAGCACCCAGCACCCTGAGTACTGAGCACCGAGCACCCTGAGTACTGAGCACCCCACACCCTGAGTACTGAGCACCCAGCACCCTGAGTACTGAGCACCGAGCACCCCGAGTACTGAGCACCAAGCACCCTGAGCACTGAGCACCCAGCACCCTGAGTACTGAGCACCCAGCACCCTGAGAACTGAGCACCCAGCACCCCGAGCACTGAGCACCCTGAGTACTGAGCACTAAGCACCCAGAGCGCTGAGCACCCAGCACCCCAAGCACGGAGCACCCAGGACCCCGAGCACTGAGTACTGAGCACCCAGCACCCTGAGTACTGAGCACCGAGCTCCCCGAGTACTGAGCACCCTGCGTACTGAGCACCCAGCACCCCGATCACAGAGCACCCAGCACCCTCAGCACTGAGCACCCAGCACCCCGAGCACTGAGCACCCAGCACCCTGAGTACTGAGCACCGAGCATCCGGAGTACTGAGCACCCTGCACCCCGAGCACTGAGCACCCAGCACCCTCAGCACTGAGCACCCAGCACCCCGAGCACTGAGCACCCAGCACCCTGAGTACTGAGCACCGAGCATCCGGAGTACTGAGCACCCTGCACCCCGAGCACTGAGCACCCAGCACCCTGAGTACTGAGCACCCAGCACCCTGAGTACTGAGCACCCAGCACCCTGAGTACTGAGCACCGAGCATCCGGAGTACTGAGCACCCTGCACCCCGAGCACTGAGCACCCAGCACCCTGAGCACTGAGCACCCTGAGGACTGAGCACCCAGCACCCTGAGTACTGAGCACCCAGCATCCTGAGTACTGAGCACCGATCACCCTGAGCACTGAGCACCCAGCAACCCGAGCACTGAGCACCCAGCACCCTGAGTACTGAGCACCCTGAGTACTGAGCACCCAGCACCCTGAGTACTGAGCACCCTGAGTACTGAGCACCCAGCACCCTGAGCACTGAGCACCCAGCACCCTGAGTACTGAGCACCCAGCACCCTGAGCACTGAGAACCCAGCACCCTGAGTACGGAGCACCCAGCACCCTGAGTACTTAGCACCCAGCACCCTGAGCACTGAGCACCCAGCACCCTGAGTACTGAGCACCGAGCACCCTGAGCACTGAGAACCCAGCACCCTGAGCACTGAGCACCCAGCACCCCAAGCACTGAGCACCCAGCACCCTGAGCACTGAGCACCCAGCACCCTGAGCACTGAGCACCCAGCACCCTGAGCACTGAGCACCCAGCACCCTGAGTACTGAGCACCCAACGTACTGAGCACCGAACACCCCTAGCACTGAGCACCCAGCACCCTGAGTACTGAGCACCCAGCACCCTGAGCACTGAGAACCCAGCACCCTGAGCACTGAGCACCCAGCACCCCAAGCACTGAGCACCCAGCAACCTGAGCACTGAGCACCCAGCACCCTGAGCACTGAGCACCCAGCACCCTGAGCACTGAGCACCCAGCACCCTGAGTACTGAGCACCCAACGTACTGAGCACCGAGCACCCCTAGCACTGAGCACCCAGCACCCTGAGTACTGAGCACCCAGCACCCTGAGTACTGAGCACCCAGCACCCCGAGCACTGAGCACCCAGCACCCCGAGCACTGAGCACTGAGCACCCTGAGTACTGAGCACTGAGCACCCTTAGTACTGAGCACCGAGCACCCTGAGTACTGAGCACCCAACACCCTGAGCACTGAGCACGGAGCACCCAGAGGACTGAGCACCCAGAACCGTGAGCACTGAGCAGCCAGCACCTTGAGTACTGAGCACCGAGCACCCCGAGCACTGAGCACACAGCACCCTGAGTCCTGAGCACCCAGCACCCTGAGCACTGAGCACCCAGCACCCCGAGCACTGAGCACCCAGCACCCTGAGTACTGAGCACACAGCACCCTGAGTACTGAGCATCCAGTACCCCGAGCACTGAGCACCCAACACCCTGAGCACTGAGCACCCAGCACCCTGAGTACTGAGCACCCAGCACCCCGAGCACTGAGCATCCAGCACCCTGAGTACTGAGCACTCAGCACCCTGAGTACTGAGCACCGAGCACCCCGAGCACTGAGCACCCAGCATCCTGAGCACTGAGCACTCTGAGGACTGATCAACCAGCACCGTGAGTACTGAGCACCCAGCACCCTGAGTACTGAGCACCCAGCATCCTGAGTACTGAGCACCGATCACCCTGAGCACTGAGCACCCAGCACCCCGAGCACTGAGCACCCAGCACCCTGAGTACTGAGCACCCTGAGTACTGAGCACCCAGCACCCCGAGCACTGAGCACCCAGCACCCCGAGTACTGAGCACCCTGAGTACTGAGCACCCAGCACCCTGAGTACTGAGCACCCTGAGTACTGAGCACCCAGCACCCTGAGCACTGAGCACCCAGCACCCTGAGTACTGAGCACCCAGCACCCTGAGCACTAAGCACCCAGCACCCTGAGTACTGAGCACCCAGCACCCTGAGTACTTAGCACCGAGCACCCTGAGTACTGAGGACCCAGCACCCTGAGTACTGAGCACCCAGCACCCTGAGTACTGAGCACCGAGCACCCCGAGTACTGAGTACCCAGCACACTGAGCACTGAGAACCCAGCACCCTGAGCACTGAGCACCCAGCACCCCAAGCACTGAGCACCCAGCACCCTGAGTACTGAGCACCCTGAGTACTGAGCACCCAGCACCCCGAGCACTGAGCACCCAGCACCCTGAGTACTGAGCACCCAGCACCCTGAGTACTGAGCACCCTGAGTACTGAGCACCCAGCACCCTGAGCACTGAGCACCCAGCACCCTGAGTACTGAGCACCCAGCACCCAGAGCACTGAGCACCCAGCACCCTGAGTCATGAGCACCCAGCACCCTGAGTACTTAGCACCCAGCACACTGAGCACTGAGCACCCAGCACCCTGAGTACTGAGCACCGAGCACCCTGAGTACTGAGCACCCAGCACCCTGAGTACTGAGCACCCAGCACCCTGAGTACTGAGCACCGAGCATCCGGAGTACTGAGCACCCTGCACCCCGAGCACTGAGCACCCAGCACCCTGAGCACTGAGCACCCTGAGGACTGAGCACCCAGCACCCTGAGTACTGAGCACCCAGCATCCTGAGTACTGATCACCGATCACCCTGAGCACTGAGCACACAGCAACCCGAGCACTGAGCCCCCAGCACCCTGAGTACTGAGCACCCTGAGTACTGAGCACACAGCACCCTGAGTACTGAGCACCCTGAGTACTGAGCACCCTGAGTACTGAGCACCCAGCACCCTGAGTACTGAGCACCCTGAGTACTGAGCACCCAGCATCCTGAGTACTGAGCACCGATCACCCTGAGCACTGAGCACCCAGCAACCCGAGCACTGAGCACCCAGCACCCTGAGTACTGAGCACCCTGAGTACTGAGCACCCAGCACCCTGAGCACTGAGCACCCAGCACCCTGAGTACTGAGCACCGAGCACCCTGAGTACTGAGCACCCAGCACCCTGAGCACTGAGCACCCAGCACCCTGAGTACTGAGCACCGAGCACCCTGAGTACTGAGCACCCAGCACCCTGAGTACTGAGCACCAAGCACCCTGAGTACTGAGCACCGAGCACCCCGAGTAGTGAGCACCCAGCACCCTGAGCACTGAGCACCCAGCACCCTGAGTACTGAGCACCCAGCACCCTGAGTACTGAGCACCCAGTACCCCGAGCACTGAGCACCCTGAGTACTGAGCACCCAGCACCCTGAGTACTGAGCACTAAGCACCCAGAGCGCTGAGCACCCAGCACCCCAAGCACGGAGCACCCAGGACCCCGAGCACTGAGTACTGAGCACCCAGCACCCTGATTACTGAGCACCGAGCTCCCCGAGCACTGAGCACCCTGAGTACTGAGCACCCAGCACCCCGATCACAGAGCACCCAGCACCCGCAGCACTGAGCAGCCAGCACCCCGAGCACTGAGCACCCAGCACCCTGAGTACTGAGCACCCTGAGGACTGAGCACCGATCACCCTGAGCACTGAGCACCCAGCACCCTGAGTACTGAGCACCCAGTACCCTGAGTACTGAGCACCGAGCACCCCGAGCACTGAGCACCCAGCACCCTGAGCACTGAGCACCCAGCACCCTGAGTACTGAGCACCCAGCACCCTGAGCACTGAGCACCCAACACCCTGAGTACTGAGCACCCAGCACCCTGAGTACTGAGCACCCAGCACCCTGAGTACTGAGCACCCAGCACCCTGAGCACTGAGCACCCAGCACCCTGAGTACGGAGCACCCAGCACCCTGAGTACTTAGCACCCAGCACCCTGAGCACTGAGCACCCAGCACCCTGAGTACTGAGCACCGAGCACCCTGAGTACTGAGCACCCCACACCCTGAGTACTGAGCACCCAGCACCCTGAGTACTGAGCACCGAGCACCCCGAGTACTGAGCACCCAGCACCCTGAGCACTGAGCACCCAGCACCCTGAGTACTGAGCACCCAGCACCCTGAGAACTGAGCACCCAGCACCCCGAGCACTGAGCACCCTGAGTACTGAGCACTAAGCACCCAGAGCGCTGAGCACCCAGCACCCCAAGCACGGAGCACCCAGGACCCCGAGCACTGAGTACTGAGCACCCAGCACCCTGAGTACTGAGCACCGAGCTCCCCGAGCACTGAGCACCCTGCGTACTGAGCACCCAGCACCCCGATCACAGAGCACCCAGCACCCTCAGCACTGAGCACCCAGCACCCCGAGCACTGAGCACCCAGCACCCTGAGTACTGAGCACCGAGCATCCGGAGTACTGAGCACCCTGCACCCCGAGCACTGAGCACCCAGCACCCTGAGCAATGAGCACCCAGCACACCAAGCACTGAGCACCCAGCACCCTGAGTACTGAGTACTGAGCTCCCTGAGTACTGAGCAACCAGGACCCTGAGCACTGAGCACCCAGCACCCTGAGTACTGAGCACCGAGCACCCCGAGCACGGAGCACCCAGCACCCTGAGCAATGAGCACCCAGCACCAAGAGTACTGAGCACCGAGCATCCTGAGCACTGAGCACCGAGCACCCCGAGCACTGAGCACCCAGCACCCTGAGTACTGAGCACCCTGCACCAAGAGTACTGAGCACCGAGCACCCCGAGCACTGAGCACCCAGCACCCTGAGTAATGAGCACCCAGCACCCTGAGTAATGAGCACCCAGCACCCCGAGCACTGAGCACCCAGCACCCTGAGTACTGAGCACCCTGCACCAAGAGTACTGAGCACCGAGCACCCCGAGCACTGAGCACCCAGCACCCTGAGTAATGAGCACCCAGCACCCTGAGTAATGAGCACGCAGCACCCCGAGTACTGAGCACCCAGCACCCTGAGTAATGAGCACCCAGCACCCCGAGTACTGAGCACCCAGCACAGTGAGTACTGAGCACCCAGCACCCTGAGTACTGAGCACCCAGCACCCTGAGCACTGAGCACAAAGCACGCTGAGTACTGAGCACTGAGCACCGTGAGTACTGAGCACCGAGGACCCTGAGCACTGAGCACCCAGCACGCTGAGTACTGAGCACCCAGCACCCTGAGTACTGAGCAGCCAGCACCCTGAGTACTGAGCACTGAGCACTGAGCACCCTGAGCACTGAGCACCCAGCACCCCGAGCACTGAGCACTGAGCACCCTGAGTACTGAGCACTGAGCACTCTGAGTACTGAGCACCCAGCACCCTGAGTACTGAGCACCCAGCACCCCGAGCACTGAGCACCGGGCACCCCGAGCACTGAGCACCCAGCACCCTGAGTACTGAGCACCCAGCACCCTGAGTACTGAGTACTGAGCACTGAGCACCCTGAGCACTGAGCACCCAGCATCCTGAGCACTGAGTACTGAGCACCCAGCACCCTGAGCACTGAGAACCCAGCACCCTGAGTACTGAGCACCCAGCACCAGGAGCACTGAGCACCCAGCACCCCGAGCACTGAGCACTTAGCACCCTTAGTACTGAGCACCGAGCACCCTGAGTACTGAGCACCCAGCACCCTGAGCACTGAGCACGGAGCACCCCGAGGACTGAGCACCCAGCACCGTGAGCACTGAGCACCCAGCACCTTAAGTACTGAGCACCGAGCACCCCGAGCACTGAGCACCCAGCACCCTAAGTACTGAGCATCCAGCACCCTGAGCACTGAGCACCCAGCACCCCGAGCACTGAGCACCCAGCACCCTGAGTACTGAGCACCCAGCACCCTGAGTACTGAGCACCCAGCACTCCGAGCACTGAGCACACAGCACCCTGAGTCCTGAGCACCCAGCACCCTGAGTACTTAGCACCCAGCACACTGAGCACTGAGCACCCAGCACCCTGAGTACTGAGCACCGAGCACCCTGAGTACTGAGCACCCAGCACCCTGAGTACTGAGCACCGAGCATCCGGAGTACTGAGCACACTGCACCCCGAGCACTGAGCACCCAGCACCCTGAGCACTGAGCACCCTGAGGACTGAGCACCCAGCACCCTGAGTACTGAGCACCCAGCATCCTGAGTACTGAGCACCGATCACCCTGAGCACTGAGCACCCAGCAACCCGAGCACTGAGCACCCAGCACCCTGAGTACTGAGCACCCTATGTACTGAGCACCCAGCACCCCGAGCACTGAGCACCCAGCAACCCGAGCACTGAGCACCCAGCACCCTGAGTACTGAGCACCCTGAGTACTGAGCACCCAGCAGCCTGAGTACTGAGCACCCTGAGTACTGAGCACCCAGCACCCTGAGCACTGAGCACCCAGAACCCTGAGTACTGAGCACCCAACGTACTGAGCACCGAACACCCCTAGCACTGAGCACCCAGCACCCTGAGTACTGAGCACCCAGCACCCTGAGCACTGAGAACCCACCACCCTGAGCACTGAGCACCCAGCACCCCAAGCACTGAGCACCCAGCAACCTGAGTACTGAGCACCCAGCACCCTGAGTACTGAGCACCCAGTACCCCGAGCACTGAGCACCCTGAGTACTGAGCACCCAGCACCCTGAGTACTGAGCACTAAGCACCCAGAGCGCTGAGCACCCAGCACCCCAAGCACGGAGCACCCAGGACCCCGAGCACTGAGTACTGAGCACCCAGCACCCTGATTACTGAGCACCGAGCTCCCCGAGCACTGAGCACCCTGAGTACTGAGCACCCAGCACCCCGATCACAGAGCACCCAGCACCCTCAGCACTGAGCAGCCAGCACCCCGAGCACTGAGCACCCAGCACCCTGAGTACTGAGCACCCTGAGGACTGAGCACCGATCACCCTGAGCACTGAGCACCCAGCACCCCGATCACAGAGCACCCAGCACCCTCAGCACTGAGCACCCAGCACCCCGAGCACTGAGCACCCAGCACCCTGAGTACTGAGCACCGAGCATCCGGAGTACTGAGCACCCTGCACCCCGAGCACTGAGCACCCAGCACCCTGAGCAATGAGCACCCAGCACCCCAAGCACTGAGCACCCAGCACCCTGAGTACTGAGTACTGAGCTCCCTGAGTACTGAGCAACCAGGACCCTGAGCACTGAGCACCCAGCACCCTGAGTACTGAGCACCGAGCACCCCGAGCACGGAGCACCCAGCACCCTGAGCAATGAGCACCCAGCACCAAGAGTACTGAGCACCGAGCATCCTGAGCACTGAGCACCGAGCACCCCGAGCACTGAGCACCCAGCACCCTGAGTACTGAGCACCCTGCACCAAGAGTACTGAGCACCGAGCACCCCGAGCACTGAGCACCCAGCACCCTGAGTAATGAGCACCCAGCACCCTGAGTAATGAGCACCCAGCACCCCGAGCACTGAGCACCCAGCACCCTGAGTACTGAGCACCCTGCACCAAGAGTACTGAGCACCGAGCACCCCGAGCACTGAGCACCCAGCACCCTGAGTAATGAGCACCCAGCACCCTGAGTAATGAGCACCCAGCACCCCGAGTACTGAGCACCCAGCACCCTGAGTAATGAGCACCCAGCACCCCGAGTACTGAGCACCCAGCACAGTGAGTACTGAGCACCCAGCACCCTGAGTACTGAGCACCCAGCACCCTGAGCACTGAGCACAAAGCACGCTGAGTACTGAGCACTGAGCACCGTGAGTACTGAGCACCGAGGACCCTGAGCACTGAGCACCCAGCACGCTGAGTACTGAGCACCCAGCACCCTGAGTACTGAGCAGCCAGCACCCTGAGTACTGAGCACTGAGCACTGAGCACCCTGAGCACTGAGCACCCAGCACCCCGAGCACTGAGCACTGAGCACCCTGAGTACTGAGCACTGAGCACTCTGAGTACTGAGCACCCAGCACCCTGAGTACTGAGCACCCAGCACCCCGAGCACTGAGCACCGGGCACCCCGAGCACTGAGCACCCAGCACCCTGAGTACTGAGCACCCAGCACCCTGAGTACTGAGTACTGAGCACTGAGCACCCTGAGCACTGAGCACCCAGCATCCTGAGCACTGAGTACTGAGCACCCAGCACCCTGAGCACTGAGAACCCAGCACCCTGAGTACTGAGCACCCAGCACCAGGAGCACTGAGCACCCAGCACCCCGAGCACTGAGCACTTAGCACCCTTAGTACTGAGCACCGAGCACCCTGAGTACTGAGCACCCAGCACCCTGAGCACTGAGCACGGAGCACCCCGAGGACTGAGCACCCAGCACCGTGAGCACTGAGCACCCAGCACCTTAAGTACTGAGCACCGAGCACCCCGAGCACTGAGCACCCAGCACCCTAAGTACTGAGCACCCAGCACCCCGAGCACTGAGCACCCAGCACCCCGAGCACTGAGCACCCAGCACCCTGAGTACTGAGCACCCAGCACCCTGAGTACTGAGCACCCAGCACTCCGAGCACTGAGCACACAGCACCCTGAGTCCTGAGCACCCAACACCCTGAGTACTTAGCACCCAGCACACTGAGCACTGAGCACCCAGCACCCTGAGTACTGAGCACCGAGCACCCTGAGTACTGAGCACCCAGCACCCTGAGTACTGAGCACCCAGCACCCTGAGTACTGAGCACCGAGCATCCGGAGTACTGAGCACACTGCACCCCGAGCACTGAGCACCCAGCACCCTGAGCACTGAGCACCCTGAGGACTGAGCACCCAGCACCCTGAGTACTGAGCACCCAGCATCCTGAGTACTGAGCACCGATCACCCTGAGCACTGAGCACCCAGCAACCCGAGCACTGAGCACCCAGCACCCTGAGTACTGAGCACCCTATGTACTGAGCACCCAGCACCCCGAGCACTGAGCACCCAGCAACCCGAGCACTGAGCACCCAGCACCCTGAGTACTGAGCACCCTGAGTACTGAGCACCCAGCAGCCTGAGTACTGAGCACCCTGAGTACTGAGCACCCAGCACCCTGAGCACTGAGCACCCAGCACCCTGAGTACTGAGCACCCAACGTACTGAGCACCGAACACCCCTAGCACTGAGCACCCAGCACCCTGAGTACTGAGCACCCAGCACCCTGAGCACTGAGAACCCACCACCCTGAGCACTGAGCACCCAGCACCCCAAGCACTGAGCACCCAGCAACCTGAGTACTGAGCACCCAGCACCCTGAGTACTGAGCACCCAGTACCCCGAGCACTGAGCACCCTGAGTACTGAGCACCCAGCACCCTGAGTACTGAGCACTAAGCACCCAGAGCGCTGAGCACCCAGCACCCCAAGCACGGAGCACCCAGGACCCCGAGCACTGAGTACTGAGCACCCAGCACCCTGATTACTGAGCACCGAGCTCCCCGAGCACTGAGCACCCTGAGTACTGAGCACCCAGCACCCCGATCACAGAGCACCCAGCACCCTCAGCACTGAGCAGCCAGCACCCCGAGCACTGAGCACCCAGCACCCTGAGTACTGAGCACCCTGAGGACTGAGCACCGATCACCCTGAGCACTGAGCACCCAGCACCCTGAGTACTGAGCACCCAGTACCCTGAGTACTGAGCACCGAGCACCCCGAGCACTGAGCACCCAGCACCCTGAGCACTGAGCACCCAGCACCCTGAGTACTGAGCACCCAGCACCCTGAGCACTGAGCACCCAACACCCTGAGTACTGAGCACCCAGCACCCTTAGTACTGAGCACCGAGCACCCTGAGTACTGAGCACCCAGCACCCTGAGCACTGAGCACGGAGCACCCCGAGGACTGAGCACCCAGCACCGTGAGCACTGAGCACCCAGCACCTTAAGTACTGAGCACCGAGCACCCCGAGCACTAAGCACCCAGCACCCTAAGTACTGAGCATCCAGCACCCTGAGCACTGAGCACCCAGCACCCCGAGCACTGAGCACCCAGCACCCTGAGTGCTGAGCACCCAGCACCCTGAGTACTGAGCACCCAGCACTCCGAGCACTGAGCACACAGCACCCTGAGTCCTGAGCACCCAGCACCCTGAGTACTTAGCACCCAGCACACTGAGCACTGAGCACCCAGCACCCTGAGTACTGAGCACCCAGCACCCTGAGTACTGAGCACCGAGCATCCGGAGTACTGAGCACACTGCACCCCGAGCACTGAGCACCCAGCACCCTGAGCACTGAGCACCCTGAGGACTGAGCACCCAGCACCCTGAGTACTGAGCACCCAGCATCCTGAGTACTGAGCACCGATCACCCTGAGCACTGAGCACCCAGCAACCCGAGCACTGAGCACCCAGCACCCTGAGTACTGAGCACCCTATGTACTGAGCACCCAGCACCCCGAGCACTGAGCACCCAGCAACCCGAGCACTGAGCACCCAGCACCCTGAGTACTGAGCACCCTGAGTACTGAGCACCCAGCAGCCTGAGTACTGAGCACCCTGAGTACTGAGCACCCAGCACCCTGAGCACTGAGCACCCAGCACCCTGAGTACTGAGCACCCAACGTACTGAGCACCGAACACCCCTAGCACTGAGCACCCAGCACCCTGAGTACTGAGCACCCAGCACCCTGAGCACTGAGAACCCACCACCCTGAGCACTGAGCACCCAGCACCCCAAGCACTGAGCACCCAGCAACCTGAGTACTGAGCACCCAGCACCCTGAGTACTGAGCACCCAGTACCCCGAGCACTGAGCACCCTGAGTACTGAGCACCCAGCACCCTGAGTACTGAGCACTAAGCACCCAGAGCGCTGAGCACCCAGCACCCCAAGCACGGAGCACCCAGGACCCCGAGCACTGAGTACTGAGCACCCAGCACCCTGATTACTGAGCACCGAGCTCCCCGAGCACTGAGCACCCTGAGTACTGAGCACCCAGCACCCCGATCACAGAGCCCCCAGCACCCTCAGCACTGAGCAGCCAGCACCCCGAGCACTGAGCACCCAGCACCCTGAGTACTGAGCACCCTGAGGACTGAGCACCGATCACCCTGAGCACTGAGCACCCAGCACCCTGAGTACTGAGCACCCAGTACCCTGAGTACTGAGCACCGAGCACCCCGAGCACTGAGCACCCAGCACCCTGAGCACTGAGCACCCAGCACCCTGAGTACTGAGCACCCAGCACCCTGAGCACTGAGCACCCAACACCCTGAGTACTGAGCACCCAGCACCCTGAGTACTGAGCACCCAGCACCCTGAGTACTGAGCACCCAGCACCCTGAGCACTGAGCACCCAGCACCCTGAGTACGGAGCACCCAGCACACTGAGTACTTAGCACCCAGCACCCTGAGCACTGAGCACCCAGCACCCTGAGTACTGAGCACCGAGCACCCTGAGTACTGAGCACCCCACACCCTGAGTACTGAGCACCCAGCACCCTGAGTACTGAGCACCGAGCACCCCGAGTACTGAGCACCCAGCACCCTGAGCACTGAGCACCCAGCACCCTGAGTACTGAGCACCCAGCACCCTGAGAACTGAGCACCCAGCACCCCGAGCACTGAGCACCCTGAGTACTGAGCACTAAGCACCCAGAGCGCTGAGCACCCAGCACCCCAAGCACGGAGCACCCAGGACCCCGAGCACTGAGTACTGAGCACCCAGCACCCTGAGTACTGAGCACCGAGCTCCCCGAGCACTGAGCACCCTGCGTACTGAGCACCCAGCACCCCGATCACAGAGCACCCAGCACCCTCAGCACTGAGCACCCAGCACCCCGAGCACTGAGCACCCAGCACCCTGAGTACTGAGCACCGAGCATCCAGAGTACTGAGCACCCTGCACCCCGAGCACTGAGCACCCAGCACCCTGAGCAATGAGCACCCAGCACCCCAAGCACTGAGCACCCAGCACCCTGAGTACTGAGTACTGAGCTCCCTGAGTACTGAGCAACCAGGACCCTGAGCACTGAGCACCCAGCACCCTGAGTACTGAGCACCGAGCACCCCGAGCACGGAGCACCCAGCACCCTGAGCAATGAGCACCCAGCACCAAGAGTACTGAGCACCGAGCATCCTGAGCACTGAGCACCGAGCACCCCGAGCACTGAGCACCCAGCACCCTGAGTACTGAGCACCCTGCACCAAGAGTACTGAGCACCGAGCACCCCGAGCACTGAGCACCCAGCACCCTGAGTAATGAGCACCCATCACCCTGAGTAATGAGCACCCAGCACCCCGAGCACTGAGCACCCAGCACCCTGAGTACTGAGCACCCTGCACCAAGAGTACTGAGCACCGAGCACCCCGAGCACTGAGCACCCAGCACCCTGAGTAAAGAGCACCCAGCACCCTGAGTAATGAGCACCCAGCACCCCGAGTACTGAGCACCCAGCACCCTGAGTAATGAGCACCCAGCACCCCGAGTACTGAGCACCCAGCACAGTGAGTACTGAGCACCCAGCACCCTGAGTACTGAGCACCCAGCACCCTGAGCACTGAGCACAAAGCACGCTGAGTACTGAGCACTGAGCACCGTGAGTACTGAGCACCGAGGACCCTGAGCACTGAGCACCCAGCACGCTGAGTACTGAGCACCCTGAGGACTGAGCACCGATCACCCTGAGCACTGAGCACCCAGCACCCTGAGTACTGAGCAGCCAGCACCCCGAGCACTGAGCACCCAGCACCCTGAGTACTGAGCACCCTGAGGACTGAGCACCGATCACCCTGAGCACTGAGCACCCAGCACCCTGAGTACTGAGCACCCAGTACCCTGAGTTCTGAGCACCGAGCACCCCGAGCACTGAGCACCCAGCACCCTGAGCACTGAGCACCCAGCACCCTGAGTACTGAGCACCCAGCACCCTGAGCACTGAGCACCCAACACCCTGAGTACTGAGCACCCAGCACCCTGAGTACTGAGCACCCAGCACCCTGAGTACTGAGCACCCAGCACCCTGAGCACTGAGCACCCAGCACCCTGAGTACGGAGCACCCAGCACCCTGAGTACTTAGCACCCAGCACCCTGAGCACTGAGCACCCAGCACCCTGAGTACTGAGCACCGAGCACCCTGAGTACTGAGCACCCCACACCCTGAGTACTGAGCACCCAGCACCCTGAGTACTGAGCACCGAGCACCCCGAGTACTGAGCACCCAGCACCCTGAGCACTGAGCACCCAGCACCCTGAGTACTGAGCACTAAGCACCCAGAGCGCTGAGCACCCAGCACCCCAAGCACGGAGCACCCAGGACCCCGAGCACTGAGTACTGAGCACCCAGCACCCTGATTACTGAGCACCGAGCTCCCCGAGCACTGAGCACCCTGAGTACTGAGCACCCAGCACCCTGAGTACTGAGCACCGAGCACCCCGAGTACTGAGCACCCAGCACCCTGAGTACTGAGCACCCAGCACCCTGAGTACTGAGCACTAAGCACCCAGAGCGCTGAGCACCCAGCACCCCAAGCACGGAGCACCCAGGACCCCGAGCACTGAGTACTGAGCACCCAGCACCCTGATTACTGAGCACCGAGCTCCCCGAGCACTGAGCACCCTGAGTACTGAGCACCCAGCACCCCGATCACAGAGCACCCAGCACCCTCAGCACTGAGCAGCCAGCACCCCGAGCACTGAGCACCCAGCACCCTGAGTACTGAGCACCCTGAGGACTGAGCACCGATCACCCTGAGCACTGAGCACCCAGCACCCTGAGTACTGAGCACCCAGTACCCTGAGTACTGAGCACCGAGCACCCCGAGCACTGAGCACCCAGCACCCTGAGCACTGAGCACCCAGCACCCTGAGTACTGAGCACCCAGCACCCTGAGCACTGAGCACCCAACACCCTGAGTACTGAGCACCCAGCACCCTGAGTACTGAGCACCCAGCACGCTGAGTACTGAGCACCCAGCACCCTGAGTACTGAGCAGCCAGCACCCTGAGTACTGAGCACTGAGCACTGAGCACCCTGAGCACTGAGCACCCAGCACCCCGAGCACTGAGCACTGAGCACCCTGAGTACTGAGCACTGAGCACTCTGAGTACTGAGCACCCAGCACCCTGAGTACTGAGCACCCAGCACCCCGAGCACTGAGCACCGGGCACCCCGAGCACTGAGCACCCAGCACCCTGAGTACTGAGCACCCAGCACCCTGAGTACTGAGTACTGAGCACTGAGCACCCTGAGCACTGAGCACCCAGCATCCTGAGCACTGAGTACTGAGCACCCAGCACCCTGAGCACTGAGAACCCAGCACCCTGAGTACTGAGCACCCAGCACCAGGAGCACTGAGCACCCAGCACCCCGAGCACTGAGCACTTAGCACCCTTAGTACTGAGCACCGAGCACCCTGAGTACTGAGCACCCAGCACCCTGAGCACTGAGCACGGAGCACCCCGAGGACTGAGCACCCAGCACCGTGAGCACTGAGCACCCAGCACCTTAAGTACTGAGCACCGAGCACCCCGAGCACTGAGCACCCAGCACCCTAAGTACTGAGCATCCAGCACCCTGAGCACTGAGCACCCAGCACCCCGAGCACTGAGCACCCAGCACCCTGAGTACTGAGCACCCAGCACCCTGAGTACTGAGCACCCAGCACTCCGAGCACTGAGCACACAGCACCCTGAGTCCTGAGCACCCAACACCCTGAGTACTTAGCACCCAGCACACTGAGCACTGAGCACCCAGCACCCTGAGTACTGAGAACCGAGCACCCTGAGTACTGAGCACCCAGCACCCTGAGTACTGAGCACCCAGCACCCTGAGTACTGAGCACCGAGCATCCGGAGTACTGAGCACACTGCACCCCGAGCACTGAGCACCCAGCACCCTGAGCACTGAGCACCCTGAGGACTGAGCACCCAGCACCCTGAGTACTGAGCACCCAGCATCCTGAGTACTGAGCACCGATCACCCTGAGCACTGAGCACCCAGCAACCCGAGCACTGAGCACCCAGCACCCTGAGTACTGAGCACCCTATGTACTGAGCACCCAGCACCCCGAGCACTGAGCACCCAGCAACCCGAGCACTGAGCACCCAGCACCCTGAGTACTGAGCACCCTGAGTACTGAGCACCCAGCAGCCTGAGTACTGAGCACCCTGAGTACTGAGCACCCAGCACCCTGAGCACTGAGCAACCAGCACCCTGAGTACTGAGCACCCAACGTACTGAGCACCGAACACCCCTAGCACTGAGCACCCAGCACCCTGAGTACTGAGCACCCAGCACCCTGAGCACTGAGAACCCACCACCCTGAGCACTGAGCACCCAGCACCCCAAGCACTGAGCACCCAGCAACCTGAGTACTGAGCACCCAGCACCCTGAGTACTGAGTACCCAGTACCCCGAGCACTGAGCACCCTGAGTACTGAGCACCCAGCACCCTGAGTACTGAGCACTAAGCACCCAGAGCGCTGAGCACCCAGCACCCCAAGCACGGAGCACCCAGGACCCCGAGCACTGAGTACTGAGCACCCAGCACCCTGATTACTGAGCACCGAGCTCCCCGAGCACTGAGCACCCTGAGTACTGAGCACCCAGCACCCCGATCACAGAGCACCCAGCACCCTCAGCACTGAGCAGCCAGCACCCCGAGCACTGAGCACCCAGCACCCTGAGTACTGAGCACCCTGAGGACTGAGCACCGATCACCCTGAGCACTGAGCACCCAGCACCCTGAGTACTGAGCACCCAGTACCCTGAGTACTGAGCACCGAGCACCCCGAGCACTGAGCACCCAGCACCCTGAGCACTGAGCACCCAGCACCCTGAGTACTGAGCACCCAGCACCCTGAGCACTGAGCACCCAACACCCTGAGTACTGAGCACCCAGCACCCTGAGTACTGAGCACCCAGCACCCTGAGTACTGAGCACCCAGCACCCTGAGCACTGAGCACCCAGCACCCTGAGTACGGAGCACCCAGCACCCTGAGTACTTAGCACCCAGCACCCTGAGCACTGAGCACCCAGCACCCTGAGTACTGAGCACCGAGCACCCTGAGTACTGAGCACCCCACACCCTGAGTACTGAGCACCCAGCACCCTGAGTACTGAGCACCGAGCACCCCGAGTACTGAGCACCCAGCACCCTGAGCACTGAGCACCCAGCACCCTGAGTACTGAGCACTAAGCACCCAGAGCGCTGAGCACCCAGCACCCCAAGCACGGAGCACCCAGGACCCCGAGCACTGAGTACTGAGCACCCAGCACCCTGATTACTGAGCACCGAGCTCCCCGAGCACTGAGCACCCTGAGTACTGAGCACCCAGCACCCTGAGTACTGAGCACCGAGCACCCCGAGTACTGAGCACCCAGCACCCTGAGTACTGAGCACCCAGCACCCTGAGTACTGAGCACTAAGCACCCAGAGCGCTGAGCACCCAGCACCCCAAGCACGGAGCACCCAGGACCCCGAGCACTGAGTACTGAGCACCCAGCACCCTGATTACTGAGCACCGAGCTCCCCGAGCACTGAGCACCCTGAGTACTGAGCACCCAGCACCCCGATCACAGAGCACCCAGCACCCTCAGCACTGAGCAGCCAGCACCCCGAGCACTGAGCACCCAGCACCCTGAGTACTGAGCACCCTGAGGACTGAGCACCGATCACCCTGAGCACTGAGCACCCAGCACCCTGAGTACTGAGCACCCAGTACCCTGAGTACTGAGCACCGAGCACCCCGAGCACTGAGCACCCAGCACCCTGAGCACTGAGCACCCAGCACCCTGAGTACTGAGCACCCAGCACCCTGAGCACTGAGCACCCAACACCCTGAGTACTGAGCACCCAGCACCCTGAGTACTGAGCACCCAGCACCCTGAGTACTGAGCACCCAGCACCCTGAGCACTGAGCACCCAGCACCCTGAGTACGGAGCACCCAGCACCCTGAGTACTTAGCACCCAGCACCCTGAGCACTGAGCACCCAGCACCCTGAGTACTGAGCACCGAGCACCCTGAGTACTGAGCACCCCACACCCTGAGTACTGAGCACCCAGCACCCTGAGTACTGAGCACCGAGCACCCCGAGTACTGAGCACCCAGCACCCTGAGCACTGAGCACCCAGCACCCTGAGTACTGAGCACCCAGCACCCTGAGAACTGAGCACCCAGCACCCCGAGCACTGAGCACCCTGAGTACTGAGCACTAAGCACCCAGAGCGCTGAGCACCCAGCACCCCAAGCACGGAGCACCCAGGACCCCGAGCACTGAGTACTGAGCACCCAGCACCCTGAGTACTGAGCACCGAGCTCCCCGAGCACTGAGCACCCTGCGTACTGAGCACCCAGCACCCCGATCACAGAGCACCCAGCACCCTCAGCACTGAGCACCCAGCACCCCGAGCACTGAGCACCCAGCACCCTGAGTACTGAGCACCGAGCATCCGGAGTACTGAGCACCCTGCACCCCGAGCACTGAGCACCCAGCACCCTGAGCAATGAGCACCCAGCACCCCAAGCACTGAGCACCCAGCACCCTGAGTACTGAGTACTGAGCTCCCTGAGTACTGAGCAACCAGGACCCTGAGCACTGAGCACCCAGCACCCTGAGTACTGAGCACCGAGCACCCCGAGCACGGAGCACCCAGCACCCTGAGCAATGAGCACCCAGCACCAAGAGTACTGAGCACCGAGCATCCTGAGCACTGAGCACCGAGCACCCCGAGCACTGAGCACACAGCACCCTGAGTACTGAGCACCCTGCACCAAGAGTACTGAGCACCGAGCACCCCGAGCACTGAGCACCCAGCACCCTGAGTAATGAGCACCCAGCACCCTGAGTAATGAGCACCTAGCACCCCGAGCACTGAGCACCCAGCACCCTGAGCAATGAGCACCCAGCACCCCGAGCACTGAGCACCCAGCACCCTGAGTACTGAGCACCCTGCACCAAGAGTACTGAGCACCGAGCACCCCGAGCACTGAGCACCCAGCACCCTGAGTAATGAGCACCCAGCACCCTGAGTAATGAGCACCCAGCACCCCGAGTACTGAGCACCCAGCACCCTGAGTAATGAGCACCCAGCACCCCGAGTACTGAGCACCCAGCACAGTGAGTACTGAGCACCCAGCACCCTGAGTACTGAGCACCCAGCACCCTGAGCACTGAGCACAAAGCACGCTGAGTACTGAGCACTGAGCACCGTGAGTACTGAGCACCGAGGACCCTGAGCACTGAGCACCCAGCACGCTGAGTACTGAGCACCCAGCACCCTGAGTACTGAGCAGCCAGCACCCTGAGTACTGAGCACTGAGCACTGAGCACCCTGAGCACTGAGCACCCAGCACCCCGAGCACTGAGCACTGAGCACCCTGAGTACTGAGCACTGAGCACTCTGAGTACTGAGCACCCAGCACCCTGAGTACTGAGCACCCAGCACCCCGAGCACTGAGCACCGGGCACCCCGAGCACTGAGCACCCAGCACCCTGAGTACTGAGCACCCAGCACCCTGAGTACTGAGTACTGAGCACTGAGCACCCTGAGCACTGAGCACCCAGCATCCTGAGCACTGAGTACTGAGCACCCAGCACCCTGAGCACTGAGAACCCAGCACCCTGAGTACTGAGCACCCAGCACCAGGAGCACTGAGCACCCAGCACCCCGAGCACTGAGCACTTAGCACCCTTAGTACTGAGCACCGAGCACCCTGAGTACTGAGCACCCAGCACCCTGAGCACTGAGCACGGAGCACCCCGAGGACTGAGCACCCAGCACCGTGAGCACTGAGCACCCAGCACCTTAAGTACTGAGCACCGAGCACCCCGAGCACTGAGCACCCAGCACCCTAAGTACTGAGCATCCAGCACCCTGAGCACTGAGCACCCAGCACCCCGAGCACTGAGCACCCAGCACCCTGAGTACTGAGCACCCAGCACCCTGAGTACTGAGCACCCAGCACTCCGAGCACTGAGCACACAGCACCCTGAGTCCTGAGCACCCAGCACCCTGAGTACTTACCACCCAGCACACTGAGCACTGAGCACCCAGCACCCTGAGTACTGAGCACCGAGCACCCTGAGTACTGAGCACCCAGCACCCTGAGTACTGAGCACCCAGCACCCTGAGTACTGAGCACCGAGCATCCGGAGTACTGAGCACACTGCACCCCGAGCACTGAGCACCCAGCACCCTGAGCACTGAGCACCCTGAGGACTGAGCACCCAGCACCCTGAGTACTGAGCACCCAGCATCCTGAGTACTGAGCACCGATCACCCTGAGCACTGAGCACCCAGCAACCCGAGCACTGAGCACCCAGCACCCTGAGTACTGAGCACCCTATGTACTGAGCACCCAGCACCCCGAGCACTGAGCACCCAGCAACCCGAGCACTGAGCACCCAGCACCCTGAGTACTGAGCACCCTGAGTACTGAGCACCCAGCAGCCTGAGTACTGAGCACCCTGAGTACTGAGCACCCAGCACCCTGAGCACTGAGCACCCAGCACCCTGAGTACTGAGCACCCAACGTACTGAGCACCGAACACCCCTAGCACTGAGCACCCAGCACCCTGAGTACTGAGCACCCAGGACCCTGAGTAATGAGCACCCAGCACCCCGAGCACTGAGCACCCAGCACCCTGAGTACTGAGCACCCTGCACCAAGAGTACTGAGCACCGAGCACCCCGAGCACTGAGCACCCAGCACCCTGAGTAATGAGCACCCAGCACCCTGAGTAATGAGCACCCAGCACCCCGAGTACTGAGCACCCAGCACCCTGAGTAATGAGCACCCAGCACCCCGAGTACTGAGCACCCAGCACAGTGAGTACTGAGCACCCAGCACCCTGAGTACTGAGCACCCAGCACCCTGAGCACTGAGCACAAAGCACGCTGAGTACTGAGCACTGAGCACCGTGAGTACTGAGCACCGAGGACCCTGAGCACTGAGCACCCAGCACGCTGAGTACTGAGCACCCAGCACCCTGAGTACTGAGCAGCCAGCACCCTGAGTACTGAGCACTGAGCACTGAGCACCCTGAGCACTGAGCACCCAGCACCCCGAGCACTGAGCACTGAGCACCCTGAGTACTGAGCACTGAGCACTCTGAGTACTGAGCACCCAGCACCCTGAGTACTGAGCACCCAGCACCCCGAGCACTGAGCACCGGGCACCCCGAGCACTGAGCACCCAGCACCCTGAGTACTGAGCACCCAGCACCCTGAGTACTGAGTACTGAGCACTGAGCACCCTGAGCACTGAGCACCCAGCATCCTGAGCACTGAGTACTGAGCACCCAGCACCCTGAGCACTGAGAACCCAGCACCCTGAGTACTGAGCACCCAGCACCAGGAGCACTGAGCACCCAGCACCCCGAGCACTGAGCACTTAGCACCCTTAGTACTGAGCACCGAGCACCCTGAGTACTGAGCACCCAGCACCCTGAGCACTGAGCACGGAGCACCCCGAGGACTGAGCACCCAGCACCGTGAGCACTGAGCACCCAGCACCTTAAGTACTGAGCACCGAGCACCCCGAGCACTGAGCACCCAGCACCCTAAGTACTGAGCATCCAGCACCCTGAGCACTGAGCACCCAGCACCCCGAGCACTGAGCACCCAGCACCCTGAGTACTGAGCACCCAGCACCCTGAGTACTGAGCACCCAGCACTCCGAGCACTGAGCACACAGCACCCTGAGTCCTGAGCACCCAGCACCCTGAGTACTTAGCACCCAGCACACTGAGCACTGAGCACCCAGCACCCTGAGTACTGAGCACCGAGCACCCTGAGTACTGAGCACCCAGCACCCTGAGTACTGAGCTCCCAGCACCCTGAGTACTGAGCACCGAGCATCCGGAGTACTGAGCACACTGCACCCCGAGCACTGAGCACCCAGCACCCTGAGCACTGAGCACCCTGAGGACTGAGCACCCAGCACCCTGAGTACTGAGCACCCAGCATCCTGAGTACTGAGCACCGATCACCCTGAGCACTGAGCACCCAGCAACCCGAGCACTGAGCACCCAGCACCCTGAGTACTGAGCACCCTATGTACTGAGCACCCAGCACCCCGAGCACTGAGCACCCAGCAACCCGAGCACTGAGCACCCAGCACCCTGAGTACTGAGCACCCTGAGTACTGAGCACCCAGCAGCCTGAGTACTGAGCACCCTGAGTACTGAGCACCCAGCACCCTGAGCACTGAGCACCCAGCACCCTGAGTACTGAGCACCCAACGTACTGAGCACCGAACACCCCTAGCACTGAGCACCCAGCACCCTGAGTACTGAGCACCCAGCACCCTGAGCACTGAGAACCCACCACCCTGAGCACTGAGCACCCAGCACCCCAAGCACTGAGCACCCAGCAACCTGAGCACTGAGCACCCAGCACCCTGAGCACTGAGCACCCACCACCCTGAGCACTGAGCACCCAGCACCCTGAGTACTGAGCACCCAACGTACTGAGCACCGAGCACCCCTAGCACTGAGCACCCAGCACCCCGAGCACTGAGCACCCAGCACCCCGAGCACTGAGCACTGAGCACCCTGAGTACTGGGCACTGAGCACCCTTAGTACTGAGCACCGAGCACCCTGAGTACTGAACACCCAACACCCTGAGCACTGAGCACGGAGCACCCCGAGGACTGAGCACCCAGAACCGTGAGCACTGAGCAGCCAGCACCTTGAGTACTGAGCACCGAGCACCCCGAGCACTGAGCACCCAGCACCCTGAGTCCTGAGCACCCAGCACCCTGAGCACTGAGCACCCAGCACCCCGAGCACTGAGCACCCAGCACCCTGAGTACTGAGCACACAGCACCCTGAGTACTGAGCACCCAGTACCCCGAGCACTGAGCAACCAACACCCTGAGCACTGAGCACCCAGCACCCTGAGTACTGAGCACCCAGCACCCCGAGCACTGAGCACCCAGCACCCTGAGTACTGAGCACACAGCACCCTGAGTACTGAGCACCGAGCACCCCGAGCACTGAGCACCCAGCATCCTGAGCACTGAGCACTCTGAGGACTGAGCAACCAGCACCGTGAGTACTGAGCACCCAGCACCCTGAGTACTGAGCACCCTGAGTACTGAGCACCCAGCACCCTGAGTACTGAGCACCCTGAGTACTGAGCACCCAGCACCCCGAGCACTGAGCACCCAGCACCCCGAGTACTGAGCACCCTGAGTACTGAGCACCCAGCACCCTGAGTACTGAGCACCCTGAGTACTGAGCACCCAGCACCCTGAGCACTGAGCACCCAGCACCCTGAGTACTGAGCACCCAGCACCCTGAGCACTGAGCACCCAGCACCCTGAGTACTGAGCACCCAGCACCCTGAGTACTTAGCACCGAGCACCCTGAGTACTGAGGACCCAGCACCCTGAGTACTGAGCACCCAGCACCCTGAGTACTGAGCATCGAGCACCCCGAGTACTGAGTACCCAGCACTCTGAGCACTGAGAACACAGCACCCTGAGCACTGAGCACCCAGCACCCCAAGCACTGAGCACCCAGCACCCTGAGTACTGAGCACCCTGAGTACTGAGCACCCAGCACCCCGAGCACTGAGCACCCAGCACCCTGAGTACTGAGCACCCAGCACCCTGAGTACTGAGCACCCAGCACCCTGAGCACTGAGCACCCAGCACCCTGAGTCATGAGCACCCAGCACCCTGAGTACTTAGCACCCAGCACACTGAGCACTGAGCACCCAGCACCCTGAGTACTGAGCACCGAGCACCCTGAGTACTGAGCACGCAGTACCCTGAGTACTGAGCACCCAGCACCCTGAGTACTGAGCACCGAGCACCCTGAGTACTGAGCACCCAGCACCCGGAGCACTGAGCACCCAGCACCCTGAGTACTGAGCACCCAGCACCCTGAGCACTGAGCACCCAGCACCCTGAGTCATGAGCACCCAGCACCCTGAGTACTTAGCACCCAGCACACTGAGCACTGAGCACCCAGCACCCTGAGTACTGAGCACCGAGCACCCTGAGTACTGAGCACCCAGCACCCTGAGTACTGAGCACCCAGCACCCTGAGTACTGAGCACCGAGCATCCGGAGTTCGGAGCACCCTGCACCCCGAGCACTGAGCACCAAGCACCCTGAGCACTGAGCACCCTGAGGACTGAGCACCCAGCACCCTGAGTACTGAGCACCCAGCATCCTGAGTACTGAGCACCGATCACCCTGAGCACTGAGCACACAGCAACCCGAGCACTGAGCACCCAGCACCCTGAGTACTGAGCACCCTGAGTACTGAGCACACAGCACCCCGAGCACTGAGCACGCAGCAACCCGAGCACTGAGCACCCAGCACCCTGAGTACTGAGCACCCTGAGTACTGAGCACCCAGCACCTGAGTACTGAGCACCCTGAGTACTGAGCACCCTGAGTACTGAGCACCCAGCACCCTGAGTACTGAGCACCCTGAGTACTGAGCACCCAGCATCCTGAGTACTGAGCACCGATCACCCTGAGCACTGAGCACCCAGCAACCCGAGCACTGAGCACCCAGCACCCTGAGTACTGATCACCCTGAGTACTGAGCACCCAGCACCCTGAGCACTGAGCACCCAGCACCCTGAGTACTGAGCACCGAGCACCCTGAGTACTGAGCACCCAGCACCCTGAGCACTGAGCACCCAGCACCCTGAGTACTGAGCACCGAGCACCCTGAGTACTGAGCACCCAGCACCCTGGGTACTGAGCACCAAGCACCCTGAGTACTGAGCACCGAGCACCCCGAGTAGTGAGCACCCAGCACCCTGAGTACTGAGCACCCTGAGTACTGAGCACCCAGCACCCTGAGTAATGAGCACCCAGCACCCCGAGTACTGAGCACCCAGCACAGTGAGTACTGAGCACCCAGCACCCTGAGTACTGAGCACCCAGCACCCTGAGCACTGAGCACAAAGCACGCTGAGTACTGAGCACTGAGCACCGTGAGTACTGAGCACCGTGGACCCTGAGCACTGAGCACCCAGCACGCTGAGTACTGAGCACCCAGCACCCTGAGTTCTGAGCACTGAGCACTGAGCACCCAGCACCCTGAGTACTGAGCAGCCAGCACCCTGAGTACTGAGCACTGAGCACTGAGCACACTGAGCACTGAGCACCCAACACCCTGAGCACTGAGCACTGAGCACCCTGAGTACTGAACACTGAGCACTCTGAGTACTGAGCACCCAGCACCCTGAGTACTGAGCACCCAGCATCCTGAATACTGAGCACCGATCACCCTGAGCACTGAGCACCCAGCAACCCGAGCACTGAGCACCCAGCACCCTGAGTACTGAGCACCCTATGTACTGAGCACCCAGCACCCCGAGCACTGAGCACCCAGCAACCCGAGCACTGAGCACCCAGCACCCTGAGTACTGAGCACCCTGAGTACTGAGCACCCAGCAGCCTGAGTACTGAGCACCCTGAGTACTGAGCACCCAGCACCCTGAGCACTGAGCACCCAGCACCCTGAGTACTGAGCACCCAACGTACTGAGCACCGAACACCCCTAGCACTGAGCACCCAGCACCCTGAGTACTGAGCACCCAGCACCCTGAGTAATGAGCACCCAGCACCCCGAGCACTGAGCACCCAGCACCCTGAGTACTGAGCACCCTGCACCAAGAGTACTGAGCACCGAGCACCCCGAGCACTGAGCACCCAGCACCCTGAGTAATGAGCACCCAGCACCCTGAGTAATGAGCACCCAGCACCCCGAGTACTGAGCACCCAGCACCCTGAGTAATGAGCACCCAGCACCCCGAGTACTGAGCACCCAGCACAGTGAGTACTGAGCACCCAGCACCCTGAGTACTGAGCACCCAGCACCCTGAGCACTGAGCACAAAGCACGCTGAGTACTGAGCACTGAGCACCGTGAGTACTGAGCACCGAGGACCCTGAGCACTGAGCACCCAGCACGCTGAGTACTGAGCACCCAGCACCCTGAGTACTGAGCAGCCAGCACCCTGAGTACTGAGCACTGAGCACTGAGCACCCTGAGCACTGAGCACCCAGCACCCCGAGCACTGAGCACTGAGCACCCTGAGTACTGAGCACTGAGCACTCTGAGTACTGAGCACCCAGCACCCTGAGTACTGAGCACCCAGCACCCCGAGCACTGAGCACCGGGCACCCCGAGCACTGAGCACCCAGCACCCTGAGTACTGAGCACCCAGCACCCTGAGTACTGAGTACTGAGCACTGAGCACCCTGAGCACTGAGCACCCAGCATCCTGAGCACTGAGTACTGAGCACCCAGCACCCTGAGCACTGAGAACCCAGCACCCTGAGTACTGAGCACCCAGCACCAGGAGCACTGAGCACCCAGCACCCCGAGCACTGAGCACTTAGCACCCTTAGTACTGAGCACTGAGCACCCTGAGTACTGAGCACCCAGCACCCTGAGCACTGAGCACGGAGCACCCCGAGGACTGAGCACCCAGCACCGTGAGCATTGAGCACCCAGCACCTTAAGTACTGAGCACCGAGCACCCCGAGCACTGAGCACCCAGCACCCTAAGTACTGAGCATCCAGCACCCTGAGCACTGAGCACCCAGCACCCCGAGCACTGAGCACCCAGCACCCTGAGTACTGAGCACCCAGCACCCTGAGTACTGAGCACCCAGCACTCCGAGCACTGAGCACACAGCACCCTGAGTCCTGAGCACCCAGCACCCTGAGTACTTAGCACCCAGCACACTGAGCACTGAGCACCCAGCACCCTGAGTACTGAGCACCGAGCACCCTGAGTACTGAGCACCCAGCACCCTGAGTACTGAGCACCCAGCACCCTGAGTACTGAGCACCGAGCATCCGGAGTACTGAGCACACTGCACCCCGAGCACTGAGCACCCAGCACCCTGAGCACTGAGCACCCTGAGGACTGAGCACCCAGCACCCTGAGTACTGAGCACCCAGCATCCTGAGTACTGAGCACCGATCACCCTGAGCACTGAGCACCCAGCAACCCGAGCACTGAGCATCCAGCACCCTGAGTACTGAGCACCCTATGTACTGAGCACCCAGCACCCCGAGCACTGAGCACCCAGCAACCCGAGCACTGAGCACCCAGCACCCTGAGTACTGAGCACCCTGAGTACTGAGCACCCAGCAGCCTGAGTACTGAGCACCCTGAGTACTGAGCACCCAGCACCCTGAGCACTGAGCACCCAGCACCCTGAGTACTGAGCACCCAACGTACTGAGCACCGAACACCCCTAGCACTGAGCACCCAGCACCCTGAGTACTGAGCACCCAGCACCCTGAGCACTGAGAACCCACCACCCTGAACACTGAGCACCCAGCACCCCAAGCACTGAGCACCCAGCAACCTGAGCACTGAGCACCCAGCACCCTGAGCACTGAGCACCCACCACCCTGAGCACTGAGCACCCAGCACCCTGAATACTGAGCACCCAACGTACTGAGCACCGAGCACCCCTAGCACTGAGCACCCAGCACCCCGAGCACTGAGCACCCAGCACCCCGAGCACTGAGCACTGAGCACCCTGAGTACTGGGCACTGAGCACCCTTAGTACTGAGCACCGAGCACCCTGAGTACTGAACACCCAACACCCTGAGCACTGAGCACGGAGCACCCCGAGGACTGAGCACCCAGAACCGTGAGCACTGAGCAGCCAGCACCTTGAGTACTGAGCACCGAGCACCCCGAGCACTGAGCACCCAGCACCCTGAGTCCTGAGCACCCAGCACCCTGAGCACTGAGCACCCAGCACCCCGAGCACTGAGCACCCAGCACCCTGAGTACTGAGCACACAGCACCCTGAGTACTGAGCACCCAGTACCCCGAGCACTGAGCAACCAACACCCTGAGCACTGAGCACCCAGCACCCTGAGTACTGAGCACCCAGCACCCCGAGCACTGAGCACCCAGCACCCTGAGTACTGAGCACACAGCACCCTGAGTACTGAGCACCGAGCACCCCGAGCACTGAGCACCCAGCATCCTGAGCACTGAGCACTCTGAGGACTGAGCAACCAGCACCGTGAGTACTGAGCACCCAGCACCCTGAGTACTGAGCACCCTGAGTACTGAGCACCCAGCACCCTGAGTACTGAGCACCCTGAGTACTGAGCACCCAGCACCCCGAGCACTGAGCACCCAGCACCCCGAGTACTGAGCACCCTGAGTACTGAGCACCCAGCACCCTGAGTACTGAGCACCCTGAGTACTGAGCACCCAGCACCCTGAGCACTGAGCACCCAGCACCCTGAGTACTGAGCACCCAGCACCCTGAGCACTGAGCACCCAGCACCCTGAGTACTGAGCACCCAGCACCCTGAGTACTTAGCACCGAGCACCCTGAGTACTGAGGACCCAGCACCCTGAGTACTGAGCACCCAGCACCCTGAGTACTGAGCACCGAGCACCCCGAGTACTGAGTACCCAGCACTCTGAGCACTGAGAACACAGCACCCTGAGCACTGAGCACCCAGCACCCCAAGCACTGAGCACCCAGCACCCTGAGTACTGAGCACCCTGAGTACTGAGCACCCAGCACCCCGAGCACTGAGCACCCAGCACCCTGAGTACTGAGCACCCAGCACCCTGAGTACTGAGCACCCAGCACCCTGAGCACTGAGCACCCAGCACCCTGAGTCATGAGCACCCAGCACCCTGAGTACTTAGCACCCAGCACACTGAGCACTGAGCACCCAGCACCCTGAGTACTGAGCACCGAGCACCCTGAGTACTGAGCACGCAGTACCCTGAGTACTGAGCACCCAGCACCCTGAGTACTGAGCACCGAGCACCCTGAGTACTGAGCACCCAGCACCCGGAGCACTGAGCACCCAGCACCCTGAGTACTGAGCACCCAGCACCCTGAGCACTGAGCACCCAGCACCCTGAGTCATGAGCACCCAGCACCCTGAGTACTTAGCACCCAGCACACTGAGCACTGAGCACCCAGCACCCTGAGTACTGAGCACCGAGCACCCTGAGTACTGAGCACCCAGCACCCTGAGTACTGAGCACCCAGCACCCTGAGTACTGAGCACCGAGCATCCGGAGTTCGGAGCACCCTGCACCCCGAGCACTGAGCACCCAGCACCCTGAGCACTGAGCACCCTGAGGACTGAGCACCCAGCACCCTGAGTACTGAGCACCCAGCATCCTGAGTACTGAGCACCGATCACCCTGAGCACTGAGCACACAGCAACCCGAGCACTGAGCACCCAGCACCCTGAGTACTGAGCACCCTGAGTACTGAGCACACAGCACCCCGAGCACTGAGCACGCAGCAACCCGAGCACTGAGCACCCAGCACCCTGAGTACTGAGCACCCTGAGTACTGAGCACCCAGCACCTGAGTACTGAGCACCCTGAGTACTGAGCACCCTGAGTACTGAGCACCCAGCACCCTGAGTACTGAGCACCCTGAGTACTGAGCACCCAGCATCCTGAGTACTGAGCACCGATCACCCTGAGCACTGAGCACCCAGCAACCCGAGCACTGAGCACCCAGCACCCTGAGTACTGATCACCCTGAGTACTGAGCACCCAGCACCCTGAGCACTGAGCACCCAGCACCCTGAGTACTGAGCACCGAGCACCCTGAGTACTGAGCACCCAGCACCCTGAGCACTGAGCACCCAGCACCCTGAGTACTGAGCACCGAGCACCCTGAGTACTGAGCACCCAGCACCCTGGGTACTGAGCACCAAGCACCCTGAGTACTGAGCACCGAGCACCCCGAGTAGTGAGCACCCAGCACCCTGAGTACTGAGCACCCTGAGTACTGAGCACCCAGCACCCTGAGTAATGAGCACCCAGCACCCCGAGTACTGAGCACCCAGCACAGTGAGTACTGAGCACCCAGCACCCTGAGTACTGAGCACCCAGCACCCTGAGCACTGAGCACAAAGCACGCTGAGTACTGAGCACTGAGCACCGTGAGTACTGAGCACCGTGGACCCTGAGCACTGAGCACCCAGCACGCTGAGTACTGAGCACCCAGCACCCTGAGTTCTGAGCACTGAGCACTGAGCACCCAGCACCCTGAGTACTGAGCAGCCAGCACCCTGAGTACTGAGCACTGAGCACTGAGCACACTGAGCACTGAGCACCCAACACCCCGAGCACTGAGCACTGAGCACCCTGAGTACTGAACACTGAGCACTCTGAGTACTGAGCACCCAGCACCCTGAGTACTGAGCACCCAGCTCCCCGAGCACTGAGCACCGGGCACCCCGAGCACTGAGCACCCAGCACCCTGAGTACTGAGCACCCAGCACCCTGAGTACTGAGTACTGAGCACTGAGCACCCTGAGCACTGAGCACCCAGCATCCTGAGCACTGAGTACTGAGCACCCAGCACCCTGAGCACTGAGAACCCAGCACCCTGAGTACTGAGCACCCAGCACAAGGAGCACTGAGCACCCAGCACCCCGAGCACTGAGCACTTAGCACCCTTAGTACTGAGCACCGAGCACCCTGAGTACTGAGCACCCAGCACCCTGAGCACTGAGCACGGAGCACCCCGAGGACTGAGCACCCAGCACCGTGAGCACTGAGCACCCAGCACCTTGAGTACTGAGCACCGAGCACCCCGAGCACTGAGCACCCAGCACCCGAAATACTGAGCATCCAGCACCCTGAGCACTGAGCACCCAGCACCCCGAGCACTGAGCACCCAGCACCCTGAGTACTGAGCACCCAGCACCCTGAGTACTGAGCACCCAGCACTCCGAGCACTGAGCACCCAGCACCCTGAGCACTGAGCACCCAGCACCCTGAGTACTGAGCACCCAGCACCCCAAGCACTGAGCACCCAGCACCCTGAGTACTGAGCACCCAGCACCCTGAGTACTGAGCACCCAGCACTCCGAGCACTGAGCACCCAGCACCCTGAGCACTGAGCACCCAGCACCCTGAGTACTGAGCACCCAGCCCCCTCAGCACTGAGCACCCAGCACCCCGAGCACTGAGCACCCAGCACCCTGAGTACTGAGCACCCTGAGGACTGAGCACCGATCACCCTGAGCACTGAGCACCCAGCACCCTGAGTACTTAGCACCCAGCACACTGAGCACTGAGCACCCAGCACCCTGAGTACTGAGCACCCAGCACCCTGAGCACTGAGCACCCAGCACCCTGAGTCATGAGCACCCAGCACCCTGAGTACTTAGCACCCAGCACACTGAGCACTGAGCACCCAGCACCCTGAGTACTGAGCACCGAGCACCCTGAGTACTGAGCACGCAGTACCCTGAGTACTGAGCACCCAGCACCCTGAGTACTGAGCACCGAGCACCCTGAGTACTGAGCACCCAGCACCCGGAGCACTGAGCACCCAGCACCCTGAGTACTGAGCACCCAGCACCCTGAGCACTGAGCACCCAGCACCCTGAGTCATGAGCACCCAGCACCCTGAGTACTTAGCACCCAGCACACTGAGCACTGAGCACCCAGCACCCTGAGTACTGAGCACCGAGCACCCTGAGTACTGAGCACCCAGCACCCTGAGTACTGAGCACCCAGCACCCTGAGTACTGAGCACCGAGCATCCGGAGTTCGGAGCACCCTGCACCCCGAGCACTGAGCACCCAGCACCCTGAGCACTGAGCACCCTGAGGACTGAGCACCCAGCACCCTGAGTACTGAGCACCCAGCATCCTGAGTACTGAGCACCGATCAACCTGAGCACTGAGCACACAGCAACCCGAGCACTGAGCACCCAGCACCCTGAGTACTGAGCACCCTGAGTACTGAGCACACAGCACCCCGAGCACTGAGCACGCAGCAACCCGAGCACTGAGCACCCAGCACCCTGAGTACTGAGCACCCTGAGTACTGAGCACCCAGCACCTGAGTACTGAGCACCCTGAGTACTGAGCACCCTGAGTACTGAGCATCCAGCACCCTGAGTACTGAGCACCCTGAGTACTGAGCACCCAGCATCCTGAGTACTGAGCACCGATCACCCTGAGCACTGAGCACCCAGCAACCCGAGCACTGAGCACCCAGCACCCTGAGTACTGATCACCCTGAGTACTGAGCACCCAGCACCCTGAGCACTGAGCACCCAGCACCCTGAGTACTGAGCACCCAGCACCCTGAGCACTGAGCACCCAGCACCCTGAGTCATGAGCACCCAGCACCCTGAGTACTTAGCACCCAGCACACTGAGCACTGAGCACCCAGCACCCTGAGTACTGAGCACCCAGCACCCTGAGCACTGAGCACGGAGCACCGCGAGGACTGAGCACCCAGCACCGTGAGCACTGAGCACCCAGCACCTTGAGTACTGAGCACCGAGCACCCCGAGCACTGAGCACCCAGCACCCTAAATACTGAGCATCCAGCACCCTGAGCACTGAGCACCCAGCACCCCGAGCACTGAGCACCCAGCACCCTGAGTACTGAGCACACAGCACCCTGAGTACTGAGCACCCAGCACTCCGAGCACTGAGCACCCAGCACCCTGAGCACTGAGCACCCAGCACCCTGAGTACTGAGCACCCAGCACCCCAAGCACTGAGCACCCAGCACCCTGAGTACTGAGCACCCAGCACCCTGAGTACTGAGCACCCAGCACTCCGAGCACTGAGCACCCAGCACCCTGAGCACTGAGCACCCAGCACCCTGAGTACTGAGCACCCAGCCCCCTCAGCACTGAGCACCCAGCACCCCGAGCACTGAGCACCCAGCACCCTGAGTACTGAGCACCCTGAGGACTGAGCACCGATCACCCTGAGCACTGAGCACCCAGCACCCTGAGTACTTAGCACCCAGCACACTGAGCACTGAGCACCCAGCACCCTGAGTACTGAGCACCCAGCACCCTGAGCACTGAGCACCCAGCACCCTGAGTCATGAGCACCCAGCACCCTGAGTACTTAGCACCCAGCACACTGAGCACTGAGCACCCAGCACCCTGAGTACTGAGCACCGAGCACCCTGAGTACTGAGCACGCAGTACCCTGAGTACTGAGCACCCAGCACCCTGAGTACTGAGCACCGAGCACCCTGAGTACTGAGCACCCAGCACCCGGAGCACTGAGCACCCAGCACCCTGAGTACTGAGCACCCAGCACCCTGAGCACTGAGCACCCAGCACCCTGAGTCATGAGCACCCAGCACCCTGAGTACTTAGCACCCAGCACACTGAGCACTGAGCACCCAGCACCCTGAGTACTGAGCACCGAGCACCCTGAGTACTGAGCACCCAGCACCCTGAGTACTGAGCACCCAGCATCCTGAGTACTGAGCACCGAGCATCCGGAGTTCGGAGCACCCTGCACCCCGAGCACTGAGCACCCAGCACCCTGAGCACTGAGCACCCTGAGGACTGAGCACCCAGCACCCTGAGTACTGAGCACCCAGCATCCTGAGTACTGAGCACCGATCACCCTGAGCACTGAGCACACAGCAACCCGAGCACTGAGCACCCAGCACCCTGAGTACTGAGCACCCTGAGTACTGAGCACACAGCACCCCGAGCACTGAGCACGCAGCAACCCGAGCACTGAGCTCCCAGCACCCTGAGTACTGAGCACCCTGAGTACTGAGCACCCAGCACCTGAGTACTGAGCACCCTGAGTACTGAGCACCCTGAGTACTGAGCACCCAGCACCCTGAGTACTGAGCACCCTGAGTACTGAGCACCCAGCATCCTGAGTACTGAGCACCGATCACCCTGAGCACTGAGCACCCAGCAACCCGAGCACTGAGCACCCAGCACCCTGAGTACTGATCACCCTGTGTACTGAGCACCCAGCACCCTGAGCACTGAGCACCCAGCACCCTGAGTACTGAGCACCGAGCACCCTGAGTACTGAGCACCCAGCACCCTGAGCACTGAGCACCCAGCACCCTGAGTACTGAGCACCGAGCACCCTGAGTACTGAGCACCCAGCACCCTGGGTACTGAGCACCAAGCACCCTGAGTACTGAGCACCGAGCACCCCGAGTAGTGAGCACCCAGCACCCTGAGTACTGAGCACCCTGAGTACTGAGCACCCAGCACCCTGAGTAATGAGCACCCAGCACCCCGAGTACTGAGCACCCAGCACAGTGAGTACTGAGCACCCAGCACCCTGAGTACTGAGCACCCAGCACCCTGAGCACTGAGCACAAAGCACGCTGAGTACTGAGCACTGAGCACCGTGAGTACTGAGCACCGTGGACCCTGAGCACTGAGCACCCAGCACGCTGAGTACTGAGCACCCAGCACCCTGAGTTCTGAGCACTGAGCACTGAGCACCCAGCACCCTGAGTACTGAGCAGCCAGCACCCTGAGTACTGAGCACTGAGCACTGAGCACACTGAGCACTGAGCACCCAACACCCCGAGCACTGAGCACTGAGCACCCTGAGTACTGAACACTGAGCACTCTGAGTACTGAGCACCCAGCACCCTGAGTACTGAGCACCCAGCTCCCCGAGCACTGAGCACCGGGCACCCCGAGCACTGAGCACCCAGCACCCTGAGTACTGAGCACCCAGCACCCTGAGTACTGAGTACTGAGCACTGAGCACCCTGAGCACTGAGCACCCAGCATCCTGAGCACTGAGTACTGAGCACCCAGCACCCTGAGCACTGAGAACCCAGCACCCTGAGTACTGAGCACCCAGCACAAGGAGCACTGAGCACCCAGCACCCCGAGCACTGAGCACTTAGCACCCTTAGTACTGAGCACCGAGCACCCTGAGTACTGAGCACCCAGCACCCTGAGCACTGAGCACGGAGCACCCCGAGGACTGAGCACCCAGCACCGTGAGCACTGAGCACCCAGCACCTTGAGTACTGAGCACCGAGCACCCCGAGCACTGAGCACCCAGCACCCTAAATACTGAGCATCCAGCACCCTGAGCACTGAGCACCCAGCACCCCGAGCACTGAGCACCCAGCACCCTGAGTACTGAGCACCCAGCACCCTGAGTACTGAGCACCCAGCACTCCGAGCACTGAGCACGGAGCACCCTGAGCACTGAGCACCCAGCACCCTGAGTACTGAGCACCCTGAGTACTGAGCACCCAGCACCCTGAGTACTGAGCACCCTGAGTACTGAGCACCCAGCATCCTGAGTACTGAGCACCGATCACCCTGAGCACTGAGCACCCAGCAACCCGAGCACTGAGCACCCAGCACCCTGAGTACTGATCACCCTGAGTACTGAGCACCCAGCACCCTGAGCACTGAGCACCCAGCACCCTGAGTACTGAGCACCGAGCACCCTGAGTACTGAGCACCCAGCACCCTGAGCACTGAGCACCCAGCACCCTGAGTACTGAGCACCGAGCACCCTGAGTACTGAGCACCCAGCACCCTGGGTACTGAGCACCAAGCACCCTGAGTACTGAGCACCGAGCACCCCGAGTAGTGAGCACCCAGCACCCTGAGTACTGAGCACCCTGAGTACTGAGCACCCAGCACCCTGAGTAATGAGCACCCAGCACCCCGAGTACTGAGCACCCAGCACAGTGAGTACTGAGCACCCAGCACCCTGAGTACTGAGCACCCAGCACCCTGAGCACTGAGCACAAAGCACGCTGAGTACTGAGCACTGAGCACCGTGAGTACTGAGCACCGTGGACCCTGAGCACTGAGCACCCAGCACGCTGAGTACTGAGCACCCAGCACCCTGAGTTCTGAGCACTGAGCACTGAGCACCCAGCACCCTGAGTACTGAGCAGCCAGCACCCTGAGTACTGAGCACTGAGCACTGAGCACACTGAGCACTGAGCACCCAACACCCCGAGCACTGAGCACTGAGCACCCTGAGTACTGAACACTGAGCACTCTGAGTACTGAGCACCCAGCACCCTGAGTACTGAGCACCCAGCATCCTGAATACTGAGCACCGATCACCCTGAGCACTGAGCACCCAGCAACCCGAGCACTGAGCACCCAGCACCCTGAGTACTGAGCACCCTATGTACTGAGCACCCAGCACCCCGAGCACTGAGCACCCAGCAACCCGAGCACTGAGCACCCAGCACCCTGAGTACTGAGCACCCTGAGTACTGAGCACCCAGCAGCCTGAGTACTGAGCACCCTGAGTACTGAGCACCCAGCACCCTGAGCACTGAGCACCCAGCACCCTGAGTACTGAGCACCCAACGTACTGAGCACCGAACACCCCTAGCACTGAGCACCCAGCACCCTGAGTACTGAGCACCCAGCACCCTGAGTACTGAGCACCCAGCACCCCGAGCACTGAGCACCCAGCACCCTGAGTACTGAGCACCCTGCACCAAGAGTACTGAGCACCGAGCACCCCGAGCACTGAGCACCCAGCACCCTGAGTAATGAGCACCCAGCACCCTGAGTAATGAGCACCCAGCACCCCGAGTACTGAGCACCCAGCACCCTGAGTAATGAGCACCCAGCACCCCGAGTACTGAGCACCCAGCACAGTGAGTACTGAGCACCCAGCACCCTGAGTACTGAGCACCCAGCACCCTGAGCACTGAGCACAAAGCACGCTGAGTACTGAGCACTGAGCACCGTGAGTACTGAGCACCGAGGACCCTGAGCACTGAGCACCCAGCACGCTGAGTACTGAGCACCCAGCACCCTGAGTACTGAGCAGCCAGCACCCTGAGTACTGAGCACTGAGCACTGAGCACCCTGAGCACTGAGCACCCAGCACCCCGAGCACTGAGCACTGAGCACCCTGAGTACTGAGCACTGAGCACTCTGAGTACTGAGCACCCAGCACCCTGAGTACTGAGCACCCAGCACCCCGAGCACTGAGCACCGGGCACCCCGAGCACTGAGCACCCAGCACCCTGAGTACTGAGCACCCAGCACCCTGAGTACTGAGTACTGAGCACTGAGCACCCTGAGCACTGAGCACCCAGCATCCTGAGCACTGAGTACTGAGCACCCAGCACCCTGAGCACTGAGAACCCAGCACCCTGAGTACTGAGCACCCAGCACCAGGAGCACTGAGCACCCAGCACCCCGAGCACTGAGCACTTAGCACCCTTAGTACTGAGCACCCAGCACCCTGAGTACTGAGCACCCAGCACTCCGAGCACTGAGCACCCAGCACCCTGAGTACTGAGCACCCAGCACCCTGAGTACTGAGCACCCAGCACTCCGAGCACTGAGCACACAGCACCCTGAGTCCTGAGCACCCAGCACCCTGAGTACTTAGCACCCAGCACACTGAGCACTGAGCACCCAGCACCCTGAGTACTGAGCACCGAGCACCCTGAGTACTGAGCACCCAGCACCCTGAGTACTGAGCACCCAGCACCCTGAGTACTGAGCACCGAGCATCCGGAGTACTGAGCACACTGCACCCCGAGCACTGAGCACCCAGCACCCTGAGCACTGAGCACCCTGAGGACTGAGCACCCAGCACCCTGAGTACTGAGCACCCAGCATCCTGAGTACTGAGCACCGATCACCCTGAGCACTGAGCACCCAGCAACCCGAGCACTGAGCACCCAGCACCCTGAGTACTGAGCACCCTATGTACTGAGCACCCAGCACCCCGAGCACTGAGCACCCAGCAACCCGAGCACTGAGCACCCAGCACCCTGAGTACTGAGCACCCTGAGTACTGAGCACCCAGCAGCCTGAGTACTGAGCACCCTGAGTACTGAGCACCCAGCACCCTGAGCACTGAGCACCCAGCACCCTGAGTACTGAGCACCCAACGTACTGAGCACCGAACACCCCTAGCACTGAGCACCCAGCACCCTGAGTACTGAGCACCCAGCACCCTGAGCACTGAGAACCCACCACCCTGAGCACTGAGCACCCAGCACGCTGAGTACTGAGCACCCAGCACCCTGAGTTCTGAGCACTGAGCACTGAGCACCCAGCACCCTGAGTACTGAGCAGCCAGCACCCTGAGTACTGAGCACTGAGCACTGAGCACACTGAGCACTGAGCACCCAACACCCCGAGCACTGAGCACTGAGCACCCTGAGTACTGAACACTGAGCACTCTGAGTACTGAGCACCCAGCACCCTGAGTACTGAGCACCCAGCTCCCCGAGCACTGAGCACCGGGCACCCCGAGCACTGAGCACCCAGCACCCTGAGTACTGAGCACCCAGCACCCTGAGTACTGAGTACTGAGCACTGAGCACCCTGAGCACTGAGCACCCAGCATCCTGAGCACTGAGTACTGAGCACCCAGCACCCTGAGCACTGAGAACCCAGCACCCTGAGTACTGAGCACCCAGCACAAGGAGCACTGAGCACCCAGCACCCCGAGCACTGAGCACTTAGCACCCTTAGTACTGAGCACCGAGCACCCTGAGTACTGAGCACCCAGCACCCTGAGCACTGAGCACGGAGCACCCCGAGGACTGAGCACCCAGCACCGTGAGCACTGAGCACCCAGCACCTTGAGTACTGAGCACCGAGCACCCCGAGCACTGAGCACCCAGCACCCTAAATACTGAGCATCCAGCACCCTGAGCACTGAGCACCCAGCACCCCGAGCACTGAGCACCCAGCACCCTGAGTACTGAGCACCCAGCACCCTGAGTACTGAGCACCCAGCACTCCGAGCACTGAGCACGGAGCACCCTGAGCACTGAGCACCCAGCACCCTGAGTACTGAGCACCCTGAGTACTGAGCACCCAGCACCCTGAGTACTGAGCACCCTGAGTACTGAGCACCCAGCATCCTGAGTACTGAGCACCGATCACCCTGAGCACTGAGCACCCAGCAACCCGAGCACTGAGCACCCAGCACCCTGAGTACTGATCACCCTGAGTACTGAGCACCCAGCACCCTGAGCACTGAGCACCCAGCACCCTGAGTACTGAGCACCGAGCACCCTGAGTACTGAGCACCCAGCACCCTGAGCACTGAGCACCCAGCACCCTGAGTACTGAGCACCGAGCACCCTGAGTACTGAGCACCCAGCACCCTGGGTACTGAGCACCAAGCACCCTGAGTACTGAGCACCGAGCACCCCGAGTAGTGAGCACCCAGCACCCTGAGTACTGAGCACCCTGAGTACTGAGCACCCAGCACCCTGAGTAATGAGCACCCAGCACCCCGAGTACTGAGCACCCAGCACAGTGAGTACTGAGCACCCAGCACCCTGAGTACTGAGCACCCAGCACCCTGAGCACTGAGCACAAAGCACGCTGAGTACTGAGCACTGAGCACCGTGAGTACTGAGCACCGTGGACCCTGAGCACTGAGCACCCAGCACGCTGAGTACTGAGCACCCAGCACCCTGAGTTCTGAGCACTGAGCACTGAGCACCCAGCACCCTGAGTACTGAGCAGCCAGCACCCTGAGTACTGAGCACTGAGCACTGAGCACACTGAGCACTGAGCACCCAACACCCCGAGCACTGAGCACTGAGCACCCTGAGTACTGAACACTGAGCACTCTGAGTACTGAGCACCCAGCACCCTGAGTACTGAGCACCCAGCATCCTGAATACTGAGCACCGATCACCCTGAGCACTGAGCACCCAGCAACCCGAGCACTGAGCACCCAGCACCCTGAGTACTGAGCACCCTATGTACTGAGCACCCAGCACCCCGAGCACTGAGCACCCAGCAACCCGAGCACTGAGCACCCAGCACCCTGAGTACTGAGCACCCTGAGTACTGAGCACCCAGCAGCCTGAGTACTGAGCACCCTGAGTACTGAGCACCCAGCACCCTGAGCACTGAGCACCCAGCACCCTGAGTACTGAGCACCCAACGTACTGAGCACCGAACACCCCTAGCACTGAGCACCCAGCACCCTGAGTACTGAGCACCCAGCACCCTGAGTACTGAGCACCCAGCACCCCGAGCACTGAGCACCCAGCACCCTGAGTACTGAGCACCCTGCACCAAGAGTACTGAGCACCGAGCACCCCGAGCACTGAGCACCCAGCACCCTGAGTAATGAGCACCCAGCACCCTGAGTAATGAGCACCCAGCACCCCGAGTACTGAGCACCCAGCACCCTGAGTAATGAGCACCCAGCACCCCGAGTACTGAGCACCCAGCACAGTGAGTACTGAGCACCCAGCACCCTGAGTACTGAGCACCCAGCACCCTGAGCACTGAGCACAAAGCACGCTGAGTACTGAGCACTGAGCACCGTGAGTACTGAGCACCGAGGACCCTGAGCACTGAGCACCCAGCACGCTGAGTACTGAGCACCCAGCACCCTGAGTACTGAGCAGCCAGCACCCTGAGTACTGAGCACTGAGCACTGAGCACCCTGAGCACTGAGCACCCAGCACCCCGAGCACTGAGCACTGAGCACCCTGAGTACTGAGCACTGAGCACTCTGAGTACTGAGCACCCAGCACCCTGAGTACTGAGCACCCAGCACCCCGAGCACTGAGCACCGGGCACCCCGAGCACTGAGCACCCAGCACCCTGAGTACTGAGCACCCAGCACCCTGAGTACTGAGTACTGAGCACTGAGCACCCTGAGCACTGAGCACCCAGCATCCTGAGCACTGAGTACTGAGCACCCAGCACCCTGAGCACTGAGAACCCAGCACCCTGAGTACTGAGCACCCAGCACCAGGAGCACTGAGCACCCAGCACCCCGAGCACTGAGCACTTAGCACCCTTAGTACTGAGCACCCAGCACCCTGAGTACTGAGCACCCAGCACTCCGAGCACTGAGCACCCAGCACCCTGAGTACTGAGCACCCAGCACCCTGAGTACTGAGCACCCAGCACTCCGAGCACTGAGCACACAGCACCCTGAGTCCTGAGCACCCAGCACCCTGAGTACTTAGCACCCAGCACACTGAGCACTGAGCACCCAGCACCCTGAGTACTGAGCACCGAGCACCCTGAGTACTGAGCACCCAGCACCCTGAGTACTGAGCACCCAGCACCCTGAGTACTGAGCACCGAGCATCCGGAGTACTGAGCACACTGCACCCCGAGCACTGAGCACCCAGCACCCTGAGCACTGAGCACCCTGAGGACTGAGCACCCAGCACCCTGAGTACTGAGCACCCAGCATCCTGAGTACTGAGCACCGATCACCCTGAGCACTGAGCACCCAGCAACCCGAGCACTGAGCACCCAGCACCCTGAGTACTGAGCACCCTATGTACTGAGCACCCAGCACCCCGAGCACTGAGCACCCAGCAACCCGAGCACTGAGCACCCAGCACCCTGAGTACTGAGCACCCTGAGTACTGAGCACCCAGCAGCCTGAGTACTGAGCACCCTGAGTACTGAGCACCCAGCACCCTGAGCACTGAGCACCCAGCACCCTGAGTACTGAGCACCCAACGTACTGAGCACCGAACACCCCTAGCACTGAGCACCCAGCACCCTGAGTACTGAGCACCCAGCACCCTGAGCACTGAGAACCCACCACCCTGAGCACTGAGCACCCAGCACCCCAAGCACTGAGCACCCAGCAACCTGAGCACTGAGCACCCAGCACCCTGAGCACTGAGCACCCACCACCCTGAGCACTGAGCACCCAGCACCCTGAATACTGAGCACCCAACGTACTGAGCACCGAGCACCCCTAGCACTGAGCACCCAGCACCCCGAGCACTGAGCACCCAGCACCCCGAGCACTGAGCACTGAGCACCCTGAGTACTGGGCACTGAGCACCCTTAGTACTGAGCACCGAGCACCCTGAGTACTGAACACCCAACACCCTGAGCACTGAGCACGGAGCACCCCGAGGACTGAGCACCCAGAACCGTGAGCACTGAGCAGCCAGCACCTTGAGTACTGAGCACCGAGCACCCCGAGCACTGAGCACCCAGCACCCTGAGTCCTGAGCACCCAGCACCCTGAGCACTGAGCACCCAGCACCCCGAGCACTGAGCACCCAGCACCCTGAGTACTGAGCACACAGCACCCTGAGTACTGAGCACCCAGTACCCCGAGCACTGAGCAACCAACACCCTGAGCACTGAGCACCCAGCACCCTGAGTACTGAGCACCCAGCACCCCGAGCACTGAGCACCCAGCACCCTGAGTACTGAGCACACAGCACCCTGAGTACTGAGCACCGAGCACCCCGAGCACTGAGCACCCAGCATCCTGAGCACTGAGCACTCTGAGGACTGAGCAACCAGCACCGTGAGTACTGAGCACCCAGCACCCTGAGTACTGAGCACCCTGAGTACTGAGCACCCAGCACCCTGAGTACTGAGCACCCTGAGTACTGAGCACCCAGCACCCCGAGCACTGAGCACCCAGCACCCCGAGTACTGAGCACCCTGAGTACTGAGCACCCAGCACCCTGAGTACTGAGCACCCTGAGTACTGAGCACCCAGCACCCTGAGCACTGAGCACCCAGCACCCTGAGTACTGAGCACCCAGCACCCTGAGCACTGAGCACCCAGCACCCTGAGTACTGAGCACCCAGCACCCTGAGTACTTAGCACCGAGCACCCTGAGTACTGAGGACCCAGCACCCTGAGTACTGAGCACCCAGCACCCTGAGTACTGAGCACCGAGCACCCCGAGTACTGAGTACCCAGCACTCTGAGCACTGAGAACACAGCACCCTGAGCACTGAGCACCCAGCACCCCAAGCACTGAGCACCCAGCACCCTGAGTACTGAGCACCCTGAGTACTGAGCACCCAGCACCCCGAGCACTGAGCACCCAGCACCCTGAGTACTGAGCACCCAGCACCCTGAGTACTGAGCACCCAGCACCCTGAGCACTGAGCACCCAGCACCCTGAGTCATGAGCACCCAGCACCCTGAGTACTTAGCACCCAGCACACTGAGCACTGAGCACCCAGCACCCTGAGTACTGAGCACCGAGCACCCTGAGTACTGAGCACGCAGTACCCTGAGTACTGAGCACCCAGCACCCTGAGTACTGAGCACCGAGCACCCTGAGTACTGAGCACCCAGCACCCGGAGCACTGAGCACCCAGCACCCTGAGTACTGAGCACCCAGCACCCTGAGCACTGAGCACCCAGCACCCTGAGTCATGAGCACCCAGCACCCTGAGTACTTAGCACCCAGCACACTGAGCACTGAGCACCCAGCACCCTGAGTACTGAGCACCGAGCACCCTGAGTACTGAGCACCCAGCACCCTGAGTACTGAGCACCCAGCACCCTGAGTACTGAGCACCGAGCATCCGGAGTTCGGAGCACCCTGCACCCCGAGCACTGAGCACCCAGCACCCTGAGCACTGAGCACCCTGAGGACTGAGCACCCAGCACCCTGAGTACTGAGCACCCAGCATCCTGAGTACTGAGCACCGATCACCCTGAGCACTGAGCACACAGCAACCCGAGCACTGAGCACCCAGCACCCTGAGTACTGAGCACCCTGAGTACTGAGCACACAGCACCCCGAGCACTGAGCACGCAGCAACCCGAGCACTGAGCACCCAGCACCCTGAGTACTGAGCACCCTGAGTACTGAGCACCCAGCACCTGAGTACTGAGCACCCTGAGTACTGAGCACCCTGAGTACTGAGCACCCAGCACCCTGAGTACTGAGCACCCTGAGTACTGAGCACCCAGCATCCTGAGTACTGAGCACCGATCACCCTGAGCACTGAGCACCCAGCAACCCGAGCACTGAGCACCCAGCACCCTGAGTACTGATCACCCTGAGTACTGAGCACCCAGCACCCTGAGCACTGAGCACCCAGCACCCTGAGTACTGAGCACCGAGCACCCTGAGTACTGAGCACCCAGCACCCTGAGCACTGAGCACCCAGCACCCTGAGTACTGAGCACCGAGCACCCTGAGTACTGAGCACCCAGCACCCTGGGTACTGAGCACCAAGCACCCTGAGTACTGAGCACCGAGCACCCCGAGTAGTGAGCACCCAGCACCCTGAGTACTGAGCACCCTGAGTACTGAGCACCCAGCACCCTGAGTAATGAGCACCCAGCACCCCGAGTACTGAGCACCCAGCACAGTGAGTACTGAGCACCCAGCACCCTGAGTACTGAGCACCCAGCACCCTGAGCACTGAGCACAAAGCACGCTGAGTACTGAGCACTGAGCACCGTGAGTACTGAGCACCGTGGACCCTGAGCACTGAGCACCCAGCACGCTGAGTACTGAGCACCCAGCACCCTGAGTTCTGAGCACTGAGCACTGAGCACCCAGCACCCTGAGTACTGAGCAGCCAGCACCCTGAGTACTGAGCACTGAGCACTGAGCACACTGAGCACTGAGCACCCAACACCCCGAGCACTGAGCACTGAGCACCCTGAGTACTGAACACTGAGCACTCTGAGTACTGAGCACCCAGCACCCTGAGTACTGAGCACCCAGCTCCCCGAGCACTGAGCACCGGGCACCCCGAGCACTGAGCACCCAGCACCCTGAGTACTGAGCACCCAGCACCCTGAGTACTGAGTACTGAGCACTGAGCACCCTGAGCACTGAGCACCCAGCATCCTGAGCACTGAGTACTGAGCACCCAGCACCCTGAGCACTGAGAACCCAGCACCCTGAGTACTGAGCACCCAGCACAAGGAGCACTGAGCACCCAGCACCCCGAGCACTGAGCACTTAGCACCCTTAGTACTGAGCACCGAGCACCCTGAGTACTGAGCACCCAGCACCCTGAGCACTGAGCACGGAGCACCCCGAGGACTGAGCACCCAGCACCGTGAGCACTGAGCACCCAGCACCTTGAGTACTGAGCACCGAGCACCCCGAGCACTGAGCACCCAGCACCCTAAATACTGAGCATCCAGCACCCTGAGCACTGAGCACCCAGCACCCCGAGCACTGAGCACCCAGCACCCTGAGTACTGAGCACCCAGCACCCTGAGTACTGAGCACCCAGCACTCCGAGCACTGAGCACGGAGCACCCTGAGCACTGAGCACCCAGCACCCTGAGTACTGAGCACCCTGAGTACTGAGCACCCAGCACCCTGAGTACTGAGCACCCTGAGTACTGAGCACCCAGCATCCTGAGTACTGAGCACCGATCACCCTGAGCACTGAGCACCCAGCAACCCGAGCACTGAGCACCCAGCACCCTGAGTACTGATCACCCTGAGTACTGAGCACCCAGCACCCTGAGCACTGAGCACCCAGCACCCTGAGTACTGAGCACCGAGCACCCTGAGTACTGAGCACCCAGCACCCTGAGCACTGAGCACCCAGCACCCTGAGTACTGAGCACCGAGCACCCTGAGTACTGAGCACCCAGCACCCTGGGTACTGAGCACCAAGCACCCTGAGTACTGAGCACCGAGCACCCCGAGTAGTGAGCACCCAGCACCCTGAGTACTGAGCACCCTGAGTACTGAGCACCCAGCACCCTGAGTAATGAGCACCCAGCACCCCGAGTACTGAGCACCCAGCACAGTGAGTACTGAGCACCCAGCACCCTGAGTACTGAGCACCCAGCACCCTGAGCACTGAGCACAAAGCACGCTGAGTACTGAGCACTGAGCACCGTGAGTACTGAGCACCGTGGACCCTGAGCACTGAGCACCCAGCACGCTGAGTACTGAGCACCCAGCACCCTGAGTTCTGAGCACTGAGCACTGAGCACCCAGCACCCTGAGTACTGAGCAGCCAGCACCCTGAGTACTGAGCACTGAGCACTGAGCACACTGAGCACTGAGCACCCAACACCCCGAGCACTGAGCACTGAGCACCCTGAGTACTGAACACTGAGCACTCTGAGTACTGAGCACCCAGCACCCTGAGTACTGAGCACCCAGCATCCTGAATACTGAGCACCGATCACCCTGAGCACTGAGCACCCAGCAACCCGAGCACTGAGCACCCAGCACCCTGAGTACTGAGCACCCTATGTACTGAGCACCCAGCACCCCGAGCACTGAGCACCCAGCAACCCGAGCACTGAGCACCCAGCACCCTGAGTACTGAGCACCCTGAGTACTGAGCACCCAGCAGCCTGAGTACTGAGCACCCTGAGTACTGAGCACCCAGCACCCTGAGCACTGAGCACCCAGCACCCTGAGTACTGAGCACCCAACGTACTGAGCACCGAACACCCCTAGCACTGAGCACCCAGCACCCTGAGTACTGAGCACCCAGCACCCTGAGTACTGAGCACCCAGCACCCCGAGCACTGAGCACCCAGCACCCTGAGTACTGAGCACCCTGCACCAAGAGTACTGAGCACCGAGCACCCCGAGCACTGAGCACCCAGCACCCTGAGTAATGAGCACCCAGCACCCTGAGTAATGAGCACCCAGCACCCCGAGTACTGAGCACCCAGCACCCTGAGTAATGAGCACCCAGCACCCCGAGTACTGAGCACCCAGCACAGTGAGTACTGAGCACCCAGCACCCTGAGTACTGAGCACCCAGCACCCTGAGCACTGAGCACAAAGCACGCTGAGTACTGAGCACTGAGCACCGTGAGTACTGAGCACCGAGGACCCTGAGCACTGAGCACCCAGCACGCTGAGTACTGAGCACCCAGCACCCTGAGTACTGAGCAGCCAGCACCCTGAGTACTGAGCACTGAGCACTGAGCACCCTGAGCACTGAGCACCCAGCACCCCGAGCACTGAGCACTGAGCACCCTGAGTACTGAGCACTGAGCACTCTGAGTACTGAGCACCCAGCACCCTGAGTACTGAGCACCCAGCACCCCGAGCACTGAGCACCGGGCACCCCGAGCACTGAGCACCCAGCACCCTGAGTACTGAGCACCCAGCACCCTGAGTACTGAGTACTGAGCACTGAGCACCCTGAGCACTGAGCACCCAGCATCCTGAGCACTGAGTACTGAGCACCCAGCACCCTGAGCACTGAGAACCCAGCACCCTGAGTACTGAGCACCCAGCACCAGGAGCACTGAGCACCCAGCACCCCGAGCACTGAGCACTTAGCACCCTTAGTACTGAGCACCCAGCACCCTGAGTACTGAGCACCCAGCACTCCGAGCACTGAGCACCCAGCACCCTGAGTACTGAGCACCCAGCACCCTGAGTACTGAGCACCCAGCACTCCGAGCACTGAGCACACAGCACCCTGAGTCCTGAGCACCCAGCACCCTGAGTACTTAGCACCCAGCACACTGAGCACTGAGCACCCAGCACCCTGAGTACTGAGCACCGAGCACCCTGAGTACTGAGCACCCAGCACCCTGAGTACTGAGCACCCAGCACCCTGAGTACTGAGCACCGAGCATCCGGAGTACTGAGCACACTGCACCCCGAGCACTGAGCACCCAGCACCCTGAGCACTGAGCACCCTGAGGACTGAGCACCCAGCACCCTGAGTACTGAGCACCCAGCATCCTGAGTACTGAGCACCGATCACCCTGAGCACTGAGCACCCAGCAACCCGAGCACTGAGCACCCAGCACCCTGAGTACTGAGCACCCTATGTACTGAGCACCCAGCACCCCGAGCACTGAGCACCCAGCAACCCGAGCACTGAGCACCCAGCACCCTGAGTACTGAGCACCCTGAGTACTGAGCACCCAGCAGCCTGAGTACTGAGCACCCTGAGTACTGAGCACCCAGCACCCTGAGCACTGAGCACCCAGCACCCTGAGTACTGAGCACCCAACGTACTGAGCACCGAACACCCCTAGCACTGAGCACCCAGCACCCTGAGTACTGAGCACCCAGCACCCTGAGCACTGAGAACCCACCACCCTGAGCACTGAGCACCCAGCACGCTGAGTACTGAGCACCCAGCACCCTGAGTTCTGAGCACTGAGCACTGAGCACCCAGCACCCTGAGTACTGAGCAGCCAGCACCCTGAGTACTGAGCACTGAGCACTGAGCACACTGAGCACTGAGCACCCAACACCCCGAGCACTGAGCACTGAGCACCCTGAGTACTGAACACTGAGCACTCTGAGTACTGAGCACCCAGCACCCTGAGTACTGAGCACCCAGCTCCCCGAGCACTGAGCACCGGGCACCCCGAGCACTGAGCACCCAGCACCCTGAGTACTGAGCACCCAGCACCCTGAGTACTGAGTACTGAGCACTGAGCACCCTGAGCACTGAGCACCCAGCATCCTGAGCACTGAGTACTGAGCACCCAGCACCCTGAGCACTGAGAACCCAGCACCCTGAGTACTGAGCACCCAGCACAAGGAGCACTGAGCACCCAGCACCCCGAGCACTGAGCACTTAGCACCCTTAGTACTGAGCACCGAGCACCCTGAGTACTGAGCACCCAGCACCCTGAGCACTGAGCACGGAGCACCCCGAGGACTGAGCACCCAGCACCGTGAGCACTGAGCACCCAGCACCTTGAGTACTGAGCACCGAGCACCCCGAGCACTGAGCACCCAGCACCCTAAATACTGAGCATCCAGCACCCTGAGCACTGAGCACCCAGCACCCCGAGCACTGAGCACCCAGCACCCTGAGTACTGAGCACCCAGCACCCTGAGTACTGAGCACCCAGCACTCCGAGCACTGAGCACGGAGCACCCTGAGCACTGAGCACCCAGCACCCTGAGTACTGAGCACCCTGAGTACTGAGCACCCAGCACCCTGAGTACTGAGCACCCTGAGTACTGAGCACCCAGCATCCTGAGTACTGAGCACCGATCACCCTGAGCACTGAGCACCCAGCAACCCGAGCACTGAGCACCCAGCACCCTGAGTACTGATCACCCTGAGTACTGAGCACCCAGCACCCTGAGCACTGAGCACCCAGCACCCTGAGTACTGAGCACCGAGCACCCTGAGTACTGAGCACCCAGCACCCTGAGCACTGAGCACCCAGCACCCTGAGTACTGAGCACCGAGCACCCTGAGTACTGAGCACCCAGCACCCTGGGTACTGAGCACCAAGCACCCTGAGTACTGAGCACCGAGCACCCCGAGTAGTGAGCACCCAGCACCCTGAGTACTGAGCACCCTGAGTACTGAGCACCCAGCACCCTGAGTAATGAGCACCCAGCACCCCGAGTACTGAGCACCCAGCACAGTGAGTACTGAGCACCCAGCACCCTGAGTACTGAGCACCCAGCACCCTGAGCACTGAGCACAAAGCACGCTGAGTACTGAGCACTGAGCACCGTGAGTACTGAGCACCGTGGACCCTGAGCACTGAGCACCCAGCACGCTGAGTACTGAGCACCCAGCACCCTGAGTTCTGAGCACTGAGCACTGAGCACCCAGCACCCTGAGTACTGAGCAGCCAGCACCCTGAGTACTGAGCACTGAGCACTGAGCACACTGAGCACTGAGCACCCAACACCCCGAGCACTGAGCACTGAGCACCCTGAGTACTGAACACTGAGCACTCTGAGTACTGAGCACCCAGCACCCTGAGTACTGAGCACCCAGCATCCTGAATACTGAGCACCGATCACCCTGAGCACTGAGCACCCAGCAACCCGAGCACTGAGCACCCAGCACCCTGAGTACTGAGCACCCTATGTACTGAGCACCCAGCACCCCGAGCACTGAGCACCCAGCAACCCGAGCACTGAGCACCCAGCACCCTGAGTACTGAGCACCCTGAGTACTGAGCACCCAGCAGCCTGAGTACTGAGCACCCTGAGTACTGAGCACCCAGCACCCTGAGCACTGAGCACCCAGCACCCTGAGTACTGAGCACCCAACGTACTGAGCACCGAACACCCCTAGCACTGAGCACCCAGCACCCTGAGTACTGAGCACCCAGCACCCTGAGTACTGAGCACCCAGCACCCCGAGCACTGAGCACCCAGCACCCTGAGTACTGAGCACCCTGCACCAAGAGTACTGAGCACCGAGCACCCCGAGCACTGAGCACCCAGCACCCTGAGTAATGAGCACCCAGCACCCTGAGTAATGAGCACCCAGCACCCCGAGTACTGAGCACCCAGCACCCTGAGTAATGAGCACCCAGCACCCCGAGTACTGAGCACCCAGCACAGTGAGTACTGAGCACCCAGCACCCTGAGTACTGAGCACCCAGCACCCTGAGCACTGAGCACAAAGCACGCTGAGTACTGAGCACTGAGCACCGTGAGTACTGAGCACCGAGGACCCTGAGCACTGAGCACCCAGCACGCTGAGTACTGAGCACCCAGCACCCTGAGTACTGAGCAGCCAGCACCCTGAGTACTGAGCACTGAGCACTGAGCACCCTGAGCACTGAGCACCCAGCACCCCGAGCACTGAGCACTGAGCACCCTGAGTACTGAGCACTGAGCACTCTGAGTACTGAGCACCCAGCACCCTGAGTACTGAGCACCCAGCACCCCGAGCACTGAGCACCGGGCACCCCGAGCACTGAGCACCCAGCACCCTGAGTACTGAGCACCCAGCACCCTGAGTACTGAGTACTGAGCACTGAGCACCCTGAGCACTGAGCACCCAGCATCCTGAGCACTGAGTACTGAGCACCCAGCACCCTGAGCACTGAGAACCCAGCACCCTGAGTACTGAGCACCCAGCACCAGGAGCACTGAGCACCCAGCACCCCGAGCACTGAGCACTTAGCACCCTTAGTACTGAGCACCCAGCACCCTGAGTACTGAGCACCCAGCACTCCGAGCACTGAGCACCCAGCACCCTGAGTACTGAGCACCCAGCACCCTGAGTACTGAGCACCCAGCACTCCGAGCACTGAGCACACAGCACCCTGAGTCCTGAGCACCCAGCACCCTGAGTACTTAGCACCCAGCACACTGAGCACTGAGCACCCAGCACCCTGAGTACTGAGCACCGAGCACCCTGAGTACTGAGCACCCAGCACCCTGAGTACTGAGCACCCAGCACCCTGAGTACTGAGCACCGAGCATCCGGAGTACTGAGCACACTGCACCCCGAGCACTGAGCACCCAGCACCCTGAGCACTGAGCACCCTGAGGACTGAGCACCCAGCACCCTGAGTACTGAGCACCCAGCATCCTGAGTACTGAGCACCGATCACCCTGAGCACTGAGCACCCAGCAACCCGAGCACTGAGCACCCAGCACCCTGAGTACTGAGCACCCTATGTACTGAGCACCCAGCACCCCGAGCACTGAGCACCCAGCAACCCGAGCACTGAGCACCCAGCACCCTGAGTACTGAGCACCCTGAGTACTGAGCACCCAGCAGCCTGAGTACTGAGCACCCTGAGTACTGAGCACCCAGCACCCTGAGCACTGAGCACCCAGCACCCTGAGTACTGAGCACCCAACGTACTGAGCACCGAACACCCCTAGCACTGAGCACCCAGCACCCTGAGTACTGAGCACCCAGCACCCTGAGCACTGAGAACCCACCACCCTGAGCACTGAGCACCCAGCACCCCAAGCACTGAGCACCCAGCAACCTGAGCACTGAGCACCCAGCACCCTGAGCACTGAGCACCCACCACCCTGAGCACTGAGCACCCAGCACCCTGAATACTGAGCACCCAACGTACTGAGCACCGAGCACCCCTAGCACTGAGCACCCAGCACCCCGAGCACTGAGCACCCAGCACCCCGAGCACTGAGCACTGAGCACCCTGAGTACTGGGCACTGAGCACCCTTAGTACTGAGCACCGAGCACCCTGAGTACTGAACACCCAACACCCTGAGCACTGAGCACGGAGCACCCCGAGGACTGAGCACCCAGAACCGTGAGCACTGAGCAGCCAGCACCTTGAGTACTGAGCACCGAGCACCCCGAGCACTGAGCACCCAGCACCCTGAGTCCTGAGCACCCAGCACCCTGAGCACTGAGCACCCAGCACCCCGAGCACTGAGCACCCAGCACCCTGAGTACTGAGCACACAGCACCCTGAGTACTGAGCACCCAGTACCCCGAGCACTGAGCAACCAACACCCTGAGCACTGAGCACCCAGCACCCTGAGTACTGAGCACCCAGCACCCCGAGCACTGAGCACCCAGCACCCTGAGTACTGAGCACACAGCACCCTGAGTACTGAGCACCGAGCACCCCGAGCACTGAGCACCCAGCATCCTGAGCACTGAGCACTCTGAGGACTGAGCAACCAGCACCGTGAGTACTGAGCACCCAGCACCCTGAGTACTGAGCACCCTGAGTACTGAGCACCCAGCACCCTGAGTACTGAGCACCCTGAGTACTGAGCACCCAGCACCCCGAGCACTGAGCACCCAGCACCCCGAGTACTGAGCACCCTGAGTACTGAGCACCCAGCACCCTGAGTACTGAGCACCCTGAGTACTGAGCACCCAGCACCCTGAGCACTGAGCACCCAGCACCCTGAGTACTGAGCACCCAGCACCCTGAGCACTGAGCACCCAGCACCCTGAGTACTGAGCACCCAGCACCCTGAGTACTTAGCACCGAGCACCCTGAGTACTGAGGACCCAGCACCCTGAGTACTGAGCACCCAGCACCCTGAGTACTGAGCACCGAGCACCCCGAGTACTGAGTACCCAGCACTCTGAGCACTGAGAACACAGCACCCTGAGCACTGAGCACCCAGCACCCCAAGCACTGAGCACCCAGCACCCTGAGTACTGAGCACCCTGAGTACTGAGCACCCAGCACCCCGAGCACTGAGCACCCAGCACCCTGAGTACTGAGCACCCAGCACCCTGAGTACTGAGCACCCAGCACCCTGAGCACTGAGCACCCAGCACCCTGAGTCATGAGCACCCAGCACCCTGAGTACTTAGCACCCAGCACACTGAGCACTGAGCACCCAGCACCCTGAGTACTGAGCACCGAGCACCCTGAGTACTGAGCACGCAGTACCCTGAGTACTGAGCACCCAGCACCCTGAGTACTGAGCACCGAGCACCCTGAGTACTGAGCACCCAGCACCCGGAGCACTGAGCACCCAGCACCCTGAGTACTGAGCACCCAGCACCCTGAGCACTGAGCACCCAGCACCCTGAGTCATGAGCACCCAGCACCCTGAGTACTTAGCACCCAGCACACTGAGCACTGAGCACCCAGCACCCTGAGTACTGAGCACCGAGCACCCTGAGTACTGAGCACCCAGCACCCTGAGTACTGAGCACCCAGCACCCTGAGTACTGAGCACCGAGCATCCGGAGTTCGGAGCACCCTGCACCCCGAGCACTGAGCACCCAGCACCCTGAGCACTGAGCACCCTGAGGACTGAGCACCCAGCACCCTGAGTACTGAGCACCCAGCATCCTGAGTACTGAGCACCGATCACCCTGAGCACTGAGCACACAGCAACCCGAGCACTGAGCACCCAGCACCCTGAGTACTGAGCACCCTGAGTACTGAGCACACAGCACCCCGAGCACTGAGCACGCAGCAACCCGAGCACTGAGCACCCAGCACCCTGAGTACTGAGCACCCTGAGTACTGAGCACCCAGCACCTGAGTACTGAGCACCCTGAGTACTGAGCACCCTGAGTACTGAGCACCCAGCACCCTGAGTACTGAGCACCCTGAGTACTGAGCACCCAGCATCCTGAGTACTGAGCACCGATCACCCTGAGCACTGAGCACCCAGCAACCCGAGCACTGAGCACCCAGCACCCTGAGTACTGATCACCCTGAGTACTGAGCACCCAGCACCCTGAGCACTGAGCACCCAGCACCCTGAGTACTGAGCACCGAGCACCCTGAGTACTGAGCACCCAGCACCCTGAGCACTGAGCACCCAGCACCCTGAGTACTGAGCACCGAGCACCCTGAGTACTGAGCACCCAGCACCCTGGGTACTGAGCACCAAGCACCCTGAGTACTGAGCACCGAGCACCCCGAGTAGTGAGCACCCAGCACCCTGAGTACTGAGCACCCTGAGTACTGAGCACCCAGCACCCTGAGTAATGAGCACCCAGCACCCCGAGTACTGAGCACCCAGCACAGTGAGTACTGAGCACCCAGCACCCTGAGTACTGAGCACCCAGCACCCTGAGCACTGAGCACAAAGCACGCTGAGTACTGAGCACTGAGCACCGTGAGTACTGAGCACCGTGGACCCTGAGCACTGAGCACCCAGCACGCTGAGTACTGAGCACCCAGCACCCTGAGTTCTGAGCACTGAGCACTGAGCACCCAGCACCCTGAGTACTGAGCAGCCAGCACCCTGAGTACTGAGCACTGAGCACTGAGCACACTGAGCACTGAGCACCCAACACCCCGAGCACTGAGCACTGAGCACCCTGAGTACTGAACACTGAGCACTCTGAGTACTGAGCACCCAGCACCCTGAGTACTGAGCACCCAGCTCCCCGAGCACTGAGCACCGGGCACCCCGAGCACTGAGCACCCAGCACCCTGAGTACTGAGCACCCAGCACCCTGAGTACTGAGTACTGAGCACTGAGCACCCTGAGCACTGAGCACCCAGCATCCTGAGCACTGAGTACTGAGCACCCAGCACCCTGAGCACTGAGAACCCAGCACCCTGAGTACTGAGCACCCAGCACAAGGAGCACTGAGCACCCAGCACCCCGAGCACTGAGCACTTAGCACCCTTAGTACTGAGCACCGAGCACCCTGAGTACTGAGCACCCAGCACCCTGAGCACTGAGCACGGAGCACCCCGAGGACTGAGCACCCAGCACCGTGAGCACTGAGCACCCAGCACCTTGAGTACTGAGCACCGAGCACCCCGAGCACTGAGCACCCAGCACCCGAAATACTGAGCATCCAGCACCCTGAGCACTGAGCACCCAGCACCCCGAGCACTGAGCACCCAGCACCCTGAGTACTGAGCACCCAGCACCCTGAGTACTGAGCACCCAGCACTCCGAGCACTGAGCACCCAGCACCCTGAGCACTGAGCACCCAGCACCCTGAGTACTGAGCACCCAGCACCCCAAGCACTGAGCACCCAGCACCCTGAGTACTGAGCACCCAGCACCCTGAGTACTGAGCACCCAGCACTCCGAGCACTGAGCACCCAGCACCCTGAGCACTGAGCACCCAGCACCCTGAGTACTGAGCACCCAGCCCCCTCAGCACTGAGCACCCAGCACCCCGAGCACTGAGCACCCAGCACCCTGAGTACTGAGCACCCTGAGGACTGAGCACCGATCACCCTGAGCACTGAGCACCCAGCACCCTGAGTACTTAGCACCCAGCACACTGAGCACTGAGCACCCAGCACCCTGAGTACTGAGCACCCAGCACCCTGAGCACTGAGCACCCAGCACCCTGAGTCATGAGCACCCAGCACCCTGAGTACTTAGCACCCAGCACACTGAGCACTGAGCACCCAGCACCCTGAGTACTGAGCACCGAGCACCCTGAGTACTGAGCACGCAGTACCCTGAGTACTGAGCACCCAGCACCCTGAGTACTGAGCACCGAGCACCCTGAGTACTGAGCACCCAGCACCCGGAGCACTGAGCACCCAGCACCCTGAGTACTGAGCACCCAGCACCCTGAGCACTGAGCACCCAGCACCCTGAGTCATGAGCACCCAGCACCCTGAGTACTTAGCACCCAGCACACTGAGCACTGAGCACCCAGCACCCTGAGTACTGAGCACCGAGCACCCTGAGTACTGAGCACCCAGCACCCTGAGTACTGAGCACCCAGCACCCTGAGTACTGAGCACCGAGCATCCGGAGTTCGGAGCACCCTGCACCCCGAGCACTGAGCACCCAGCACCCTGAGCACTGAGCACCCTGAGGACTGAGCACCCAGCACCCTGAGTACTGAGCACCCAGCATCCTGAGTACTGAGCACCGATCAACCTGAGCACTGAGCACACAGCAACCCGAGCACTGAGCACCCAGCACCCTGAGTACTGAGCACCCTGAGTACTGAGCACACAGCACCCCGAGCACTGAGCACGCAGCAACCCGAGCACTGAGCACCCAGCACCCTGAGTACTGAGCACCCTGAGTACTGAGCACCCAGCACCTGAGTACTGAGCACCCTGAGTACTGAGCACCCTGAGTACTGAGCACCCAGCACCCTGAGTACTGAGCACCCTGAGTACTGAGCACCCAGCATCCTGAGTACTGAGCACCGATCACCCTGAGCACTGAGCACCCAGCAACCCGAGCACTGAGCACCCAGCACCCTGAGTACTGATCACCCTGAGTACTGAGCACCCAGCACCCTGAGCACTGAGCACCCAGCACCCTGAGTACTGAGCACCCAGCACCCTGAGCACTGAGCACCCAGCACCCTGAGTCATGAGCACCCAGCACCCTGAGTACTTAGCACCCAGCACACTGAGCACTGAGCACCCAGCACCCTGAGTACTGAGCACCCAGCACCCTGAGCACTGAGCACGGAGCACCGCGAGGACTGAGCACCCAGCACCGTGAGCACTGAGCACCCAGCACCTTGAGTACTGAGCACCGAGCACCCCGAGCACTGAGCACCCAGCACCCTAAATACTGAGCATCCAGCACCCTGAGCACTGAGCACCCAGCACCCTGAGCACTGAGCACCCAGCACCCTGAGTACTGAGCACACAGCACCCTGAGTACTGAGCACCCAGCACTCCGAGCACTGAGCACCCAGCACCCTGAGCACTGAGCACCCAGCACCCTGAGTACTGAGCACCCAGCACCCCAAGCACTGAGCACCCAGCACCCTGAGTACTGAGCACCCAGCACCCTGAGTACTGAGCACCCAGCACTCCGAGCACTGAGCACCCAGCACCCTGAGCACTGAGCACCCAGCACCCTGAGTACTGAGCACCCAGCCCCCTCAGCACTGAGCACCCAGCACCCCGAGCACTGAGCACCCAGCACCCTGAGTACTGAGCACCCTGAGGACTGAGCACCGATCACCCTGAGCACTGAGCACCCAGCACCCTGAGTACTTAGCACCCAGCACACTGAGCACTGAGCACCCAGCACCCTGAGTACTGAGCACCCAGCACCCTGAGCACTGAGCACCCAGCACCCTGAGTCATGAGCACCCAGCACCCTGAGTACTTAGCACCCAGCACACTGAGCACTGAGCACCCAGCACCCTGAGTACTGAGCACCGAGCACCCTGAGTACTGAGCACGCAGTACCCTGAGTACTGAGCACCCAGCACCCTGAGTACTGAGCACCGAGCACCCTGAGTACTGAGCACCCAGCACCCGGAGCACTGAGCACCCAGCACCCTGAGTACTGAGCACCCAGCACCCTGAGCACTGAGCACCCAGCACCCTGAGTCATGAGCACCCAGCACCCTGAGTACTTAGCACCCAGCACACTGAGCACTGAGCACCCAGCACCCTGAGTACTGAGCACCGAGCACCCTGAGTACTGAGCACCCAGCACCCTGAGTACTGAGCACCCAGCACCCTGAGTACTGAGCACCGAGCATCCGGAGTTCGGAGCACCCTGCACCCCGAGCACTGAGCACCCAGCACCAGGAGCACTGAGCACCCTGAGGACTGAGCACCCAGCACCCTGAGTACTGAGCACCCAGCATCCTGAGTACTGAGCACCGATCACCCTGAGCACTGAGCACACAGCAACCCGAGCACTGAGCACCCAGCACCCTGAGTACTGAGCACCCTGAGTACTGAGCACACAGCACCCCGAGCACTGAGCACGCAGCAACCCGAGCACTGAGCACCCAGCACCCTGAGTACTGAGCACCCTGAGTACTGAGCACCCAGCACCTGAGTACTGAGCACCCTGAGTACTGAGCACCCTGAGTACTGAGCACCCAGCACCCTGAGTACTGAGCACCCTGAGTACTGAGCACCCAGCATCCTGAGTACTGAGCACCGATCACCCTGAGCACTGAGCACCCAGCAACCCGAGCACTGAGCACCCAGCACCCTGAGTACTGATCACCCTGAGTACTGAGCACCCAGCACCCTGAGCACTGAGCACCCAGCACCCTGAGTACTGAGCACCCAGCACCCTGAGCACTGAGCACCCAGCACCCTGAGTCATGAGCACCCAGCACCCTGAGTACTTAGCACCCAGCACACTGAGCACTGAGCACCCAGCACCCTGAGTACTGAGCACCCAGCACCCTGAGCACTGAGCACGGAGCACCGCGAGGACTGAGCACCCAGCACCGTGAGCACTGAGCACCCAGCACCTTGAGTACTGAGCACCGAGCACCCCGAGCACTGAGCACCCAGCACCCTAAATACTGAGCATCCAGCACCCTGAGCACTGAGCACCCAGCACCCCGAGCACTGAGCACCCAGCACCCTGAGTACTGAGCACACAGCACCCTGAGTACTGAGCACCCAGCACTCCGAGCACTGAGCACCCAGCACCCTGAGCACTGAGCACCCAGCACCCTGAGTACTGAGCACCCAGCACCCCAAGCACTGAGCACCCAGCACCCTGAGTACTGAGCACCCAGCACCCTGAGTACTGAGCACCCAGCACTCCGAGCACTGAGCACCCAGCACCCTGAGCACTGAGCACCCAGCACCCTGAGTACTGAGCACCCAGCCCCCTCAGCACTGAGCACCCAGCACCCCGAGCACTGAGCACCCAGCACCCTGAGTACTGAGCACCCTGAGGACTGAGCACCGATCACCCTGAGCACTGAGCACCCAGCACCCTGAGTACTTAGCACCCAGCACACTGAGCACTGAGCACCCAGCACCCTGAGTACTGAGCACCCAGCACCCTGAGCACTGAGCACCCAGCACCCTGAGTCATGAGCACCCAGCACCCTGAGTACTTAGCACCCAGCACACTGAGCACTGAGCACCCAGCACCCTGAGTACTGAGCACCGAGCACCCTGAGTACTGAGCACGCAGTACCCTGAGTACTGAGCACCCAGCACCCTGAGTACTGAGCACCGAGCACCCTGAGTACTGAGCACCCAGCACCCGGAGCACTGAGCACCCAGCACCCTGAGTACTGAGCACCCAGCACCCTGAGCACTGAGCACCCAGCACCCTGAGTCATGAGCACCCAGCACCCTGAGTACTTAGCACCCAGCACACTGAGCACTGAGCACCCAGCACCCTGAGTACTGAGCACCGAGCACCCTGAGTACTGAGCACCCAGCACCCTGAGTACTGAGCACCCAGCACCCTGAGTACTGAGCACCGAGCATCCGGAGTTCGGAGCACCCTGCACCCCGAGCACTGAGCACCCAGCACCCTGAGCACTGAGCACCCTGAGGACTGAGCACCCAGCACCCTGAGTACTGAGCACCCAGCATCCTGAGTACTGAGCACCGATCACCCTGAGCACTGAGCACACAGCAACCCGAGCACTGAGCACCCAGCACCCTGAGTACTGAGCACCCTGAGTACTGAGCACACAGCACCCCGAGCACTGAGCACGCAGCAACCCGAGCACTGAGCTCCCAGCACCCTGAGTACTGAGCACCCTGAGTACTGAGCACCCAGCACCTGAGTACTGAGCACCCTGAGTACTGAGCACCCTGAGTACTGAGCACCCAGCACCCTGAGTACTGAGCACCCTGAGTACTGAGCACCCAGCATCCTGAGTACTGAGCACCGATCACCCTGAGCACTGAGCACCCAGCAACCCGAGCACTGAGCACCCAGCACCCTGAGTACTGATCACCCTGAGTACTGAGCACCCAGCACCCTGAGCACTGAGCACCCAGCACCCTGAGTACTGAGCACCGAGCACCCTGAGTACTGAGCACCCAGCACCCTGAGCACTGAGCACCCAGCACCCTGAGTACTGAGCACCGAGCACCCTGAGTACTGAGCACCCAGCACCCTGGGTACTGAGCACCAAGCACCCTGAGTACTGAGCACCGAGCACCCCGAGTAGTGAGCACCCAGCACCCCGAGTACTGAGCACCCTGAGTACTGAGCACCCAGCACCCTGAGTAATGAGCACCCAGCACCCCGAGTACTGAGCACCCAGCACAGTGAGTACTGAGCACCCAGCACCCTGAGTACTGAGCACCCAGCACCCTGAGCACTGAGCACAAAGCACGCTGAGTACTGAGCACTGAGCACCGTGAGTACTGAGCACCGTGGACCCTGAGCACTGAGCACCCAGCACGCTGAGTACTGAGCACCCAGCACCCTGAGTTCTGAGCACTGAGCACTGAGCACCCAGCACCCTGAGTACTGAGCAGCCAGCACCCTGAGTACTGAGCACTGAGCACTGAGCACACTGAGCACTGAGCACCCAACACCCCGAGCACTGAGCACTGAGCACCCTGAGTACTGAACACTGAGCACTCTGAGTACTGAGCACCCAGCACCCTGAGTACTGAGCACCCAGCTCCCCGAGCACTGAGCACCGGGCACCCCGAGCACTGAGCACCCAGCACCCTGAGTACTGAGCACCCAGCACCCTGAGTACTGAGTACTGAGCACTGAGCACCCTGAGCACTGAGCACCCAGCATCCTGAGCACTGAGTACTGAGCACCCAGCACCCTGAGCACTGAGAACCCAGCACCCTGAGTACTGAGCACCCAGCACAAGGAGCACTGAGCACCCAGCACCCCGAGCACTGAGCACTTAGCACCCTTAGTACTGAGCACCGAGCACCCTGAGTACTGAGCACCCAGCACCCTGAGCACTGAGCACGGAGCACCCCGAGGACTGAGCACCCAGCACCGTGAGCACTGAGCACCCAGCACCTTGAGTACTGAGCACCGAGCACCCCGAGCACTGAGCACCCAGCACCCTAAATACTGAGCATCCAGCACCCTGAGCACTGAGCACCCAGCACCCCGAGCACTGAGGACCCAGCACCCTGAGTACTGAGCACCCAGCACCCTGAGTACTGAGCACCCAGCACTCCGAGCACTGAGCACCCAGCACCCTGAGCACTGAGCACCCAGCACCCTGAGTACTGAGCACCCAGCACCCCAAGCACTGAGCACCCAGCACCCTGAGTACTGAGCACCCAGCACCCTGAGTACTGAGCACCCAGCACTCCGAGCACTGAGCACCCAGCACCCTGAGCACTGAGCACCCAGCACCCTGAGTACTGAGCACCCAGCACTCCGAGCACTGAGCACCCAGCACCCTGAGCACTGAGCACCCAGCACCCTGAGTACTGAGCACCCAGCACCCCAAGCACTGAGCACCCAGCACCCTGAGTACTGAGCACCCAGCACCCTGAGTACTGAGCACCCAGCACTCCGAGCACTGAGCACCCAGCACCCTGAGCACTGAGCACCCAGCACCCTGAGTACTGAGCACCCAGCCCCCTCAGCACTGAGCACCCAGCACCCCGAGCACTGAGCACCCAGCACCCTGAGTACTGAGCACCCTGAGGACTGAGCACCGATCACCCTGAGCACTGAGCACCCAGCACCCTGAGTACTTAGCACCCAGCACACTGAGCACTGAGCACCCAGCACCCTGAGTACTGAGCACCCAGCACCCTGAGCACTGAGCACCCAGCACCCTGAGTCATGAGCACCCAGCACCCTGAGTACTTAGCACCCAGCACACTGAGCACTGAGCACCCAGCACCCTGAGTACTGAGCACCGAGCACCCTGAGTACTGAGCACGCAGTACCCTGAGTACTGAGCACCCAGCACCCTGAGTACTGAGCACCGAGCACCCTGAGTACTGAGCACCCAGCACCCGGAGCACTGAGCACCCAGCACCCTGAGTACTGAGCACCCAGCACCCTGAGCACTGAGCACCCAGCACCCTGAGTCATGAGCACCCAGCACCCTGAGTACTTAGCACCCAGCACACTGAGCACTGAGCACCCAGCACCCTGAGTACTGAGCACTGAGCACCCTGAGTACTGAGCACCCAGCACCCTGAGTACTGAGCACCCAGCACCCTGAGTACTGAGCACCGAGCATCCGGAGTTCGGAGCACCCTGCACCCCGAGCACTGAGCACCCAGCACCCTGAGCACTGAGCACCCTGAGGACTGAGCACCCAGCACCCTGAGTACTGAGCACCCAGCATCCTGAGTACTGAGCACCGATCACCCTGAGCACTGAGCACACAGCAACCCGAGCACTGAGCACCCAGCACCCTGAGTACTGAGCACCCTGAGTACTGAGCACACAGCACCCTGAGCACTGAGCACGCAGCAACCCGAGCACTGAGCACCCAGTACCCTGAGTACTGAGCACCCTGAGTACTGAGCACCCAGCACCTGAGTACTGAGCACCCTGAGTACTGAGCACCCTGAGTACTGAGCACCCAGCACCCTGAGTACTGAGCACCCTGAGTACTGAGCACCCAGCATCCTGAGTACTGAGCACCGATCACCCTGAGCACTGAGCACCCAGCAACCCGAGCACTGAGCACCCAGCACCCTGAGTACTGATCACCCTGAGTACTGAGCACCCAGCACCCTGAGCACTGAGCACCCAGCACCCTGAGTACTGAGCACCCAGCACCCTGAGCACTGAGCACCTAGCACCCTGAGTCATGAGCACCCAGCACCCTGAGTACTTAGCACCCAGCACACTGAGCACTGAGCACCCAGCACCCTGAGTACTGAGCACCCAGCACCCTGAGCACTGAGCACGGAGCACCCCGAGGACTGAGCACCCAGCACCGTGAGCACTGAGCACCCAGCACCTTGAGTACTGAGCACCGAGCACCCCGAGCACTGAGCACCCAGCACCCTAAATACTGAGCATCCAGCACCCTGAGCACTGAGCACCCAGCACCCCGAGCACTGAGCACCCAGCACCCTGAGTACTGAGCACCCAGCACCCTGAGTACTGAGCACCCAGCACTCCGAGCACTGAGCACCCAGCACCCAGCACCCTGAGCACTGAGCACCCAGCACCCTGAGTACTGAGCACCCAGCACCCCAAGCACTGAGCACCCAGCACCCTGAGTACTGAGCACCCAGCACCCTGAGTACTGAGCACCCAGCACTCCGAGCACTGAGCACCCAGCACCCTGAGCACTGAGCACCCAGCACCCTGAGTACTGAGCACCCAGCCCCCTCAGCACTGAGCACCCAGCACCCCGAGCACTGAGCACCCAGCACCCTGAGTACTGAGCACCCTGAGGACTGAGCACCGATCACCCTGAGCACTGAGCACCCAGCACCCTGAGTACTTAGCACCCAGCACACTGAGAACTGAGCACCCAGCACCCTGAGTACTGAGCACCCAGCACCCTGAGCACTGAGCACCCAGCACCCTGAGTCATGAGCACCCAGCACCCTGAGTACTTAGCACCCAGCACACTGAGCACTGAGCACCCAGCACCCTGAGTACTGAGCACCGAGCACCCTGAGTACTGAGCACGCAGTACCCTGAGTACTGAGCACCCAGCACCCTGAGTACTGAGCACCGAGCACCCTGAGTACTGAGCACCCAGCACCCGGAGCACTGAGCACCCAGCACCCTGAGTACTGAGCACCCAGCACCCTGAGCACTGAGCACCCAGCACCCTGAGTCATGAGCACCCAGCACCCTGAGTACTTAGCACCCAGCACACTGAGCACTGAGCACCCAGCACCCTGAGTACTGAGCACCGAGCACCCTGAGTACTGAGCACCCAGCACCCTGAGTACTGAGCACCCAGCACCCTGAGTACTGAGCACCGAGCATCCGGAGTTCGGAGCACCCTGCACCCCGAGCACTGAGCACCCAGCACCCTGAGCACTGAGCACCCTGAGGACTGAGCACCCAGCACCCTGAGTACTGAGCACCCAGCATCCTGAGTACTGAGCACCGATCACCCTGAGCACTGAGCACACAGCAACCCGAGCACTGAGCACCCAGCACCCTGAGTACTGAGCACCCTGAGTACTGAGCACACAGCACCCCGAGCACTGAGCACGCAGCAACCCGAGCACTGAGCACCCAGCACCCTGAGTACTGAGCACCCTGAGTACTGAGCACCCAGCACCTGAGTACTGAGCACCCTGAGTACTGAGCACCCTGAGTACTGAGCACCCAGCACCCTGAGTACTGAGCACCCTGAGTACTGAGCACCCAGCATCCTGAGTACTGAGCACCGATCACCCTGAGCACTGAGCACCCAGCAACCCGAGCACTGAGCACCCAGCACCCTGAGTACTGATCTCCCTGAGTACTGAGCACCCAGCACCCTGAGCACTGAGCACCCAGCACCCTGAGTACTGAGCACCGAGCACCCTGAGTACTGAGCACCCAGCACCCTGAGCACTGAGCACCCAGCACCCTGAGTACTGAGCACCGAGCACCCTGAGTACTGAGCACCCAGCACCCTGGGTACTGAGCACCAAGCACCCTGAGTACTGAGCACCGAGCACCCCGAGTAGTGAGCACCCAGCACCCTGAGTACTGAGCACCCTGAGTACTGAGCACCCAGCACCCTGAGTAATGAGCACCCAGCACCCCGAGTACTGAGCACCCAGCACAGTGAGTACTGAGCACCCAGCACCCTGAGTACTGAGCACCCAGCACCCTGAGCACTGAGCACAAAGCACGCTGAGTACTGAGCACTGAGCACCGTGAGTACTGAGCACCGTGGACCCTGAGCACTGAGCACCCAGCACGCTGAGTACTGAGCACCCAGCACCCTGAGTTCTGAGCACTGAGCACTGAGCACCCAGCACCCTGAGTACTGAGCAGCCAGCACCCTGAGTACTGAGCACTGAGCACTGAGCACACTGAGCACTGAGCACCCAACACCCCGAGCACTGAGCACTGAGCACCCTGAGTACTGAACACTGAGCACTCTGAGTACTGAGCACCCAGCACCCTGAGTACTGAGCACCCAGCTCCCCGAGCACTGAGCACCGGGCACCCCGAGCACTGAGCACCCAGCACCCTGAGTACTGAGCACCCAGCACCCTGAGTACTGAGTACTGAGCACTGAGCACCCTGAGCACTGAGCACCCAGCATCCTGAGCACTGAGTACTGAGCACCCAGCACCCTGAGCACTGAGAACCCAGCACCCTGAGTACTGAGCACCCAGCACAAGGAGCACTGAGCACCCAGCACCCCGAGCACTGAGCACTTAGCACCCTTAGTACTGAGCACCGAGCACCCTGAGTACTGAGCACCCAGCACCCTGAGCACTGAGCACGGAGCACCCCGAGGACTGAGCACCCAGCACCGTGAGCACTGAGCACCCAGCACCTTGAGTACTGAGCACCGAGCACCCCGAGCACTGAGCACCCAGCACCCTAAATACTGAGCATCCAGCACCCTGAGCACTGAGCACCCAGCACCCCGAGCACTGAGCACCCAGCACCCTGAGTACTGAGCACCCAGCACCCTGAGTACTGAGCACCCAGCACTCCGAGCACTGAGCACCCAGCACCCTGAGCACTGAGCACCCAGCACCCTGAGTACTGAGCACCCAGCACCCCAAGCACTGAGCACCCAGCACCCTGAGTACTGAGCACCCAGCACCCTGAGTACTGAGCACCCAGCACTCCGAGCACTGAGCACCCAGCACCCTGAGCACTGAGCACCCAGCACCCTGAGTACTGAGCACCCAGCCCCCTCAGCACTGAGCACCCAGCACCCCGAGCACTGAGCACCCAGCACCCTGAGTACTGAGCACCCTGAGGACTGAGCACCGATCACCCTGAGCACTGAGCACCCAGCACCCTGAGTACTTAGCACCCAGCACACTGAGCACTGAGCACCCAGCACCCTGAGTACTGAGCACCCAGCACCCTGAGCACTGAGCACCCAGCACCCTGAGTCATGAGCACCCAGCACCCTGAGTACTTAGCACCCAGCACACTGAGCACTGAGCACCCAGCACCCTGAGTACTGAGCACCGAGCACCCTGAGTACTGAGCACGCAGTACCCTGAGTACTGAGCACCCAGCACCCTGAGTACTGAGCACCGAGCACCCTGAGTACTGAGCACCCAGCACCCGGAGCACTGAGCACCCAGCACCCTGAGTACTGAGCACCCAGCACCCTGAGCACTGAGCACCCAGCACCCTGAGTCATGAGCACCCAGCACCCTGAGTACTTAGCACCCAGCACACTGAGCACTGAGCACCCAGCACCCTGAGTACTGAGCACCGAGCACCCTGAGTACTGAGCACCCAGCACCCTGAGTACTGAGCACCCAGCACCCTGAGTACTGAGCACCGTGCATCCGGAGTTCGGAGCACCCTGCACCCCGAGCACTGAGCACCCAGCACCCTGAGCACTGAGCACCCTGAGGACTGAGAACCCAGCACCCTGAGTACTGAGCACCCAGCATCCTGAGTACTGAGCACCGATCACCCTGAGCACTGAGCACACAGCAACCCGAGCACTGAGCACCCAGCACCCTGAGTACTGAGCACCCTGAGTACTGAGCACCCAGCACCTGAGTACTGAGCACCCTGAGTACTGAGCACCCTGAGTACTGAGCACCCAGCACCCTGAGTACTGAGCACCCTGAGTACTGAGCACCCAGCATCCTGAGTACTGAGCACCGATCACCCTGAGCACTGAGCACCCAGCAACCCGAGCACTGAGCACCCAGCACCCTGAGTACTGATCACCCTGAGTACTGAGCACCCAGCACCCTGAGCACTGAGCACCCAGCACCCTGAGTACTGAGCACCGAGCACCCTGAGTACTGAGCACCCAGCACCCTGAGCACTGAGCACCCAGCACCCTGAGTACTGAGCACCGAGCACCCTGAGTACTGAGCACCCAGCACCCTGGGTACTGAGCACCAAGCACCCTGAGTACTGAGCACCGAGCACCCCGAGTAGTGAGCACCCAGCACCCTGAGTACTGAGCACCCTGAGTACTGAGCACCCAGCACCCTGAGTAATGAGCACCCAGCACCCCGAGTACTGAGCACCCAGCACAGTGAGTACTGAGCACCCAGCACCCTGAGTACTGAGCACCCAGCACCCTGAGCACTGAGCAAAAAGCACGCTGAGTACTGAGCACTGAGCACCGTGAGTACTGAGCACCGTGGACCCTGAGCACTGAGCACCCAGCACGCTGAGTACTGAGCACCCAGCACCCTGAGTTCTGAGCACTGAGCACTGAGCACCCAGCACCCTGAGTACTGAGCAGCCAGCACCCTGAGTACTGAGCACTGAGCACTGAGCACCCTGAGTACTGAACACTGAGCACTCTGAGTACTGAGCACCCAGCACCCTGAGTACTGAGCACCCAGCTCCCCGAGCACTGAGCACCGGGCACCCCGAGCACTGAGCACCCAGCACCCTGAGTACTGAGCACCCAGCACCCTGAGTACTGAGTACTGAGCACTGAGCACCCTGAGCACTGAGCACCCAGCATCCTGAGCACTGAGTACTGAGCACCCAGCACCCTGAGCACTGAGAACCCAGCACCCTGAGTACTGAGCACCCAGCACAAGGAGCACTGAGCACCCAGCACCCCGAGCACTGAGCACTTAGCACCCTTAGTACTGAGCACCGAGCACCCTGAGTACTGAGCACCAAGCACCCTGAGCACTGAGCACGGAGCACCCCGAGGACTGAGCACCCAGCACCGTGAGCACTGAGCACCCAGCACCTTGAGTACTGAGCACCGAGCACCCCGAGCACTGAGCACCCAGCACCCTAAATACTGAGCATCCAGCACCCTGAGCACTGATCACCCAGCACCCCGAGCACTGAGCACCCAGCACCCTGAGTACTGAGCACCCAGCACCCTGAGTACTGAGCACCCAGCACTCCGAGCACTGAGCACCCAGCACCCTGAGCACTGAGCACCCAGCACCCTGAGTACTGAGCACCCAGCACCCCAAGCACTGAGCACCCAGCACCCTGAGTACTGAGCACCCAGCACCCTGAGTACTGAGCACCCAGCACTCCGAACACTGAGCACCCAGCACCCTGAGCACTGAGCACCCAGCACCCTGAGTACTGAGCACCCAGCCCCCTCAGCACTGAGCACCCAGCACCCCGAGCACTGAGCACCCAGCACCCTGAGTACTGAGCACCCTGAGGACTGAGCACCGATCACCCTGAGCACTGAGCACCCAGCACCCTGAGTACTGAGCACCCAGTACCCTGAGTACTGAGCACCGAGCACCCCGAGCACTGAGCACCCAGCACCCTGAGCACTGAGCACCCAGCACCCTGAGTACTGAGCACCCAGCACCCTGAGTACTGAGCACCCAGCACCCTGAGCACTGAGCACCCAGCACCCTGAGTACTGAGCACCCAGCACCCTGAGTACTGAGCACCCAGCACCCTGAGTACTGAGCACCCAGCACCCTGAGTACTGAGCACCCAGCACCCTGAGTACTGAGCACCGAGCACCCCGAGTACTGAGCACCCAGCACCCCGAGCACTGAGCACCCAGCACCCTGAGCACTGAGCACCCAGCACCCCAAGCACTGAGCACCCAGCACCCTGAGTACTGAGTACTGAGCACCCTGAGTACTGACCACCCAGAACCCTGAGCACTGAGCACCCAGCACCCTGAGTACTGAGCACCGAGCACCCTGAGCACTGAGCACCCAGCACCAAGAGTACTGAGCACCGAGCATCCTGAGCACTGAGCACCGAGCACCCCGAGCACTGAGCACCCAGCACCCTGAGTACTGAGCACCCAGCACCAAAAGTACTGAGCACCGAGCACCCCGAGCACTGAGCACCCAGCACCCTGAGTACTGAGCACCCAGCACCAAAAGTACTGAGCACCGAGCACCCCGAGCACTGAGCACCCAGCACCCTGAGTAATGAGCACCCAGAACCCTGAGTACTGAGCACCCAGCACACTGAGCACTGAGCACAAAGCACGCTGAGTACTGAGCACTGAGCACCCTGAGTACTGAGCACCGAGGACCCTGAGCACTGAGCACCCAGCACGCTGAGTACTGAGCGCTGAGCACCCTGAGTACTGAGCACCGAGCACCCTGAGTACTGAGCACCCAGCACCCTGAGCACTGAGCAGCCAGCACCCTGAGCACTGAGCACCCAGCACCCCGAGCACTGAGCACCCAGCACCCTGAGTACTGAGCACCCAGCACCCTGAGTACTGAGCACCGAGCACCCCGAGCACTGAGCACCCAGCACCCTGAGCACTGAGCACCCTGAGGACTGAGCACCCAGCACCCTGAGTACTGAGCACCCAGCATCCTGAGTACTGGGCACCGATCACCCTGAGCACTGAGCACTCAGCAACCCGAGCACTGAGCACCCAGCACCCTGTGTACTGAGCACCCTGAGTACTGAGCACCCAGCACCCCGAGCACTGAGCACCCAGCACCCTGAGTACTGATCACCCTGAGTACTGAGCACCCAGAACCCTGAGTACTGAGCACCCTGAGTACTGAGCACCCAGCACCCTGAGCACTGAGCACCCAGCACCCTGAGTATTGAGCACCCAGCACCCTGAGCACTGAGCACACAGCACCATGAGTACTGAGCACCCAGCACCCTGAGTACTGAGCACCCAGCACCCTGAGTACTGAGCACCCAGCACCCTGAGTACTGAGCACCGAGCACCCCGAGTACTGAGCACCCAGCACCCTGAGCACTGAGCACCCAGCACCCTGAGTACTGAGCACCCAGCACCCTGAGTACTGAGCACCCAGCACCCTGAGCACTGAGCACCCTGAGTACTGAGCACTAAGCACCCAGAGCGCTGAGCACCCAGCACCCCAAGCACGGAGCACCCAGAACCCCGAGCACTGAGTACTGAGCACCCAGCACCCTGAGTACTGAGCACCGAGCTCCCCGAGCACTGAACGCCCTGAGTACTGAGCACCCAGCACCCCGATCACAGAGCACACAGCACCGTCAGCACTGAGCACCCAGCACCCCGAGCACTGAGCACCCAGCACCCTGAGTACTGAGCACCCTGAGGACTGAGCACCGATCACCCTGAGCACTGAGCACCCAACACCCTGAGTACTGAGCACCCAGCACCCTGAGTACTGAGCACCCAGCACGCTGAGTACTGAGCACCCAGCACACTGAGCACTGAGCACCCTGAGGACTGAGCACCCAGCACCCTGAGTACTGAGCACCCAGCATCCTGAGTACTGAGCACCGATCACCCTGAGCACTGAGCACCCAGCAACCCGAGCACTGAGCACCCAGCACCCTGAGTACTGAGCACACTGAGTACTGAGCACCCAGCACCCCGAGCACTGAGCACCCAGCACCCTGAGTACTGAGCACCCTGAGTACTGAGCACCCAGAACCCTGAGTACTGAGCAACCTGAGTACTGAGCACCCAGCACCCTGAGCACTGAGCACCCAGCACCCTGAGTACTGAGCACCCAGCACCCTGAGTACTGTGCACCCAGCACCCTGAGTACTGAGCACCCAGCACCCTGAGTACTGAGCAGCCAGCACGCTGAGTACTGAGCACCCAGCAACCTGAGCACTGAGCACCCTGAGTACTGAGCACCCAGCACCCTGAGCACTGAGCACCCAGCACCCTGAGTACTGAGCACCCAGCACCCTGAGTACTGAGCACCGAGCACTCCAAGCACTGAGCACCCAGCACCCTGAGCACTGAGCACCCAGCACCCTGAGTACTGAGCACCCAGCACCCTGAGTACTGAGCACCCAGCACCCTGAGCACTGAGCACCCAGCAACCTGAGTACTGAGCACCCAGCACCCTGAGTACTGAGCACCCAGCACCCTGAGTACTGAGCACACAGCACCCTGAGTACTGAGCACCCAGCACCCTGAGTACTGAGCACCGAGCACCCCGAGTACTGAGCACCCAGCACCCCGAGCACTGAGCACCCAGCACCCTGAGCACTGAGCACCCAGCACCCCAAGCACTGAGCACCCAGCACCCTGAGTACTGAGTACTGAACACCCTGAGTACTGAGCACCCAGCACCCTGAGCACCCAGCACCCTGAGTACTGAGCACCGAGCACCCCGAGCACTGAGCACCCAGCACCCCGAGCACTGAGCACCCAGCACTGAGCACCCAGCACCCTGAGTACTGAGCACCCAGCACCCTGAGTACTGAGCACCGAGCACCCCGAGCATTGAGCACCGGGCACCCCGAGCACTGAGCACCCAGCACCCTGAGTACTGAGCACCCAGAACCCTGAGTACTGAGCACTGAGCAGTGAGCACACTGAGCACTGTGCACCCAGCATCTTGAGCACTGAGTACTGAGCACCCAGCACCCTGAGCACTGAGCACCCAGCACCCTGAGCACTGAGCACCCAGCACCCTGAGTACTGAGCACCCAGCACCCCGAGCACTGAGCACCCAGCACCCTGAGCACTGAGCTCCCAGCACCCCAAGCACTGAGCACCCAGCACCCTGAGTACTGAGTACTGAGCACCCTGAGTACTGAGCACCAAGCACCCTGAGTACTGAGCACCCAGCACTCCAAGCACTGAGCACCCAGCACCCTGAGCACTGAGCACCCAGCACCCTGAGTACTGAGCACACAGCACAGCGAGCACTGAGCACCCAGCACCCTGAGTAATGAGCACCCAGCACCCTGAGTACTGAGCACTGAGCACACTGAGCACTGAGCACCCAGCACCCTGAGCACTGAGCACCCTGAGGACTGAGCACCGAGCACCCTGAGTACTGAGCACCCAGCATCCTGAGTAGTGAGCACCGATCACCCTGAGCACTGAGCACCCAGCAACCCAAACACTGAGCACCCAGCACCCTGAGTACTGAGCACCCTGAGTACTGAGCACCCAGCACCCCGAGCACTGAGCACGCAGCACCCTGAGTACTGAGCACCCAGAGTACTGAGCACCCAGCACCCTGAGTACTGAGCACCCTGAGTACTGAGCACCCAGCACCCTGAGCACTGAGCACCCAGCACCCTGAGAACTGAGCACCCAGCACCCTGAGCACTGAGCACCCAGCACCCTGAGTACTGAGCACCCAGCACCCTGAGTACTTTGCACCCAGCACCCTGAGCACTGAGCACACAGCACCCTGAGTACTGAGCACCGAGCACCCTGAGTACTGAGCACCCCGCACCCTGAGTACTGAGCACCCAGCACCAAGAGTACTGAGCATCGAGCACCCCGAGCACTGAGCACCCAGCACCCTGAGTAATGAGCACCCAGCACCCCGAGTACTGAGCACCCAGCACCGTGAGTACTGAGCACCCAGCACCCTGAGTACTGAGCGCCCAGCACCCTGAGCACTGAGCACAAAGCACGCTGAGTACTGAGCACTGAGCACCCTGAGTACTGAGCACCAAGGACCCTGAGCATTGAGCACCCAGCACGCTGAGTACTGAGCGCTGAGCACCCTGAGTACTGAGCACCGAGCACACTGAGTACTGAGCACCCAGCACCCTGAGCAATGAGCAGCCAGCACCCTGAGCACTGAGCACCCAGCACCCCGAGCACTGAGCACCCAGCACCATGAGCACTGAGCACCCAGCACCCCGAGTACTGAGCACCCAGCACCCTGAGTACTGAGCACCGAGCAACCCGAGCACTGAGCACCCAGCACCCCGAGCACTGAGCACCCAGCACCCCGAGAATGAGCACCCAGCACCCTGAGTACTGAGCACCCAGCACCCTGAGCACTGAGCACCCAGCACCCTGAGTACTGAGCACCCAGCACCCTGAGAACTTAGCACCCAGCACCCTGAGCACTGAGCACCCAGCACCCTGAGTACTGAGCACCGAGCACCCTGAGTACTGAGCACCCAGCACCCTGAGTACTGAGCACCGAGCACCCCGAGTACTGAGCACCCATCACCCTGAGCACTGAGCACCCAGCACCCTGAGTACTGAGCACCCAGCACCCTGAGTACTGAGCACGCAGCACCCCGAGCACTGAGCACCCTGAGTACTGAGCACTAAACACCCAGAGCGCTGAGCACCCAGCACCCCAAGCACGGAGCACCCAGGACCCCGAGCACTGAGTACTGAGCACCCAGCACCCTGAGTACTGAGCACCGAGCTCCCCGAGCACTGAGCACCCTGAGTACTGAGCACCCAGCACCCCGATCACAGAGCACCCAGCACACTCAGCACTGAGGACCCAGCACCCCGAGCACTGAGCACCGAGCACCCTGAGTACTGAGCACCCTGAGGACTGAGCACCGATCACCCTGAACACTGAGCACCCAGCACCCTGAGTACTGAGCACCCAGCACCCTGAGTACTGAGCACCGAGCACTCCGAGCATTGAGCACCCAGCACCCTGAGCACTGAGCACCCAGCACCCTGAGTACTGAGCACCCAGCACCCTGAGTACTGAGCACCCAGCACCCTGAGTACTGAGCACCCAGCACCAAGAGTACTGAGCACCGAGCACCCTGAGTAATGAGCACCCAGCACCCCGAGTACTGAGCACCCAGCACCGTGAGTACTGAGCACCCAGCACCCTGAGTACTGAGCACCCAGCACCCTGAGCACTGAGCAAAAAGCACGCTGAGTACTGAGCACTGAGCACCCTGAGTACTGAGCACCGAGCACCCTGAGTACTGAGCACCCAGCACCCTGAGCACTGAGTAGCCAGCACCCTGAGCACTGAGCACCCAGCACCCCGAGCACTGAGCACCCAGCAACCTGAGCACTGAGCACCCAGCACCCCGAGTACTGAGCACCCAGCACCCTGAGTACTGAGCACAGAGCACCCCGAGCACTGAGCACCCAGCACCCCGAGAATGAGCACCCAGCACCCTGAGTACTGAGAACCGAGCACCCTGAGTACTGAGCACCCAGCACCCTGAGCACTGAGCACCCAGCACCCCGAGTACTGAGCAAACAGCACCCCGGGCACTGAGCACCCAGCACCCCGAGAATGAGCACCCAGCACCCTGAGTACTGAGCACCCAGCACCCTGAGTACTGAGCACCCAGCACCCCGAGCACTGAGCACCCTGAGTACTTTGCACCCAGCACCCTGAGTACTGAGCACTAAGCACACAGAGCGCTGAGCACCCAGCACCCCAAGCACGGAGCACCCAGGACCCCGAGCACTGAGTACTGAGCACCCAGCACCCTGAGTACTGAGCACCGAGCTCCCCGAGCCCTGAGCACCCTGAGTACTGAGCACACAGCACCCCGATCACAGAGCACCCAGCACCCTCAGCACTGATCACCCAGCACCCCGAGCACTGAGCACCCAGCACCCTGAGTACTGAGCACCCTGAGGACTGAGCACCGATCACACTGAGCACTGAGCACCCAGCACCCTGAGTACTGAGCACCCTGAGTACTGAGCACCCAGCACCCTGAGTACTGAGCACTGAGCACCCCGAGTACTGAGCACCCAGCACCCTGAGCACTGAGCACCCAGCACCCCGAGCACTGAGCACGCAGCGCCCTGAGTACTGAGCACCCAGCACCCCGAGCCCTGAGCACCCAGCACCCTGAGTACTGAGCACCCTGAGTACTGAGCACCTAGCACCCCGAGCACTGAGCACCCAGCACCCTGAGCACTGAGCACCCTGCAACCTGAGTACTGAGCATCAAGCACCCTGAGCACTGATCACCCAGCACCCTGAGCACTGAGCACCCAGCACGCTGAGCACTGAGCACCCAGCACCCTGAGTACTGAGCACCGAACGTACTGAGCATCGAGCACCCCGAGCACTGAGCACCCAGCACCCTGAGTACTGAGCACCCAGCACCCCGAGCACTGAGCACCCAGCACCCTGAGTACTGAGCACCGAGCACCCTGAGTACTGAGCACCGAGCACCCCGAACACTGAGCACCCAGCACCCTGAGCACTGAGCACCCTGACGACTGAGCACCCAGCACGCTGAGTACTGAGCACCCAGCATCCTGAGTACTGAGCACCGATCACCCTGAGCACTGAGCACCCAGCAACCCGAGCACTGAGCACCCAGCACCCTGAGTACTTAGCACCCTGAGTACTGACCACCCAGCACCCCGAGCACTGAGCACCCAGGACCCTGAGTACTGAGCACCCTGAGTACTGAGCACCCAGCACCCTGAGTACTGAGCACCCTGAGTACTGAGCACCCAGCACCCTGAGCACTGAGCACCCAGCACCCTGAGTACTGAGCACCCAGCACCCTGAGCACTGAGCACCCAGCACCCTGAGTACTGAGCACCCAGCACCCTGAGAACTTAGCACCCAGCACCCTGAGCACTGAGCACTTATCACCCTGAGTACTGAGCACCGAGCACCCTGAGTACTGAGCACCCAGCACCCTGAGTACTGAGCACCCAGCACCATGAGTACTGAGCACCGAGCACCCCGAGTACTGAGCACCCAGCACCCTGAGCACTGAGCACCCAGCACCCTGAGTACTGAGCACCCAGCACCCTGAGTACTGAGCACGCAGCACCCCGAGCACTGAGCACCCTGAGTACTGAGCACTAAGCACCCAGAGCGCTGAGCACCCAGCACCCCAAGCACGGAGCATCCAGGACCCCGAGCACTGAGTACTGAGCACCCAGCACCCTGAGTACTGAGCACCGAGCTCCCTGAGCACTGAGCACCCTGAGTACTGAGCACCCAGCACCCCGATCACAGAGCACCCAGCACACTCAGCACTGAGGACCCAGCACACCGAGCACTGAGCACCGAGCACCCTGAGTACTGAGCACCCTGAGGACTGAGCACCGATCACCCTGAACACTGAGCACCCAGCACCCTGAGTACTGAGCACCCAGCACCCTGACTACTGAGCACCCAGCACCAAGAGTACTGAGCATCGAGCACCCCGAGTACTGAGCACCCAGCACCGTGAGTACTGAGCACCCAGCACCCTGAGTACTGAGCATCCAGCACCCTGAGCACTGAGCACAAAGCACGCTGAGTACTGAGCACTGAGCACCCTGAGTACTGAGCACCAAGGACCCTGAGCACTGAGCACCCAGCACGCTGAGTACTGAGCGCTGAGCACAATGAGTACTGAGCACCGAGCACCCTGAGTACTGAGCACCCAGCACCCTGAGCACTGAGCAGCCAGCACCCTGAGCAGTGAGCACCCAGCACCCCGAGCACTGAGCACCCAGCACCCTGAGCACTGAGCATCCAGCACCCCGAGTACTGAGCACCCAGCACCCTGAGTACTGAGCACCGAGCAACCCGAGCACTGAGCACCCAGCACCCCGAGCACTGAGCACCCAGCACCCCGAGAATGAGCACCCAGCACCCTGAGTACTGAGCACCCAGCACCCTGAGCACTGAGCACTCAGCACCCTGAGTACTGAGCACCCAGCACCCTGAGAACTTAGCACCCAGCACCCTGAGCACTGAGCACCCAGCACCCTGAGTACTGAGCACCGAGCACCCTGAGTACTGAGCACCCAGCACCCTGAGTACTGAGCACCCAGCACCCTGAGTACTGAGCACCGAACACCCCGAGTACTGAGCACCCAGCACCCTGAGCACTGAGCACCCAGCACCCTGAGTACTGAGCACCCAGCACCCTGAGTACTGAGCACGCAGCACCCCGAGCACTGAGCACCCTGAGTACTGAGCACTAAACACCCAGAGCGCTGAGCACCCAGCACCCCAAGCACGGAGCACCCAGGACCACGAGCACTGAGTACTGAGCACCCAGCACCCTGAGTACTGAGCACCGAGCTCCCCGAGCACTGAGCACCGTGAGTACTGAGCACCAAGCACCCCGATCACAGAGCACACAGCACACTCAGCACTGAGGTCCCAGCACCCCGAGCACTGAGCACCAAGCACCCTGAGTAATGAGCACCCTTAGGACTGAGCACCGATCACCCTGAACACTGAGCACCCAGCACCCTGAGTACTGAGCACCCAGCACCCTGAGTACTCAGCACCGAGCTCCCCGAGCACTGAACGCCCTGAGTACTGAGCACCCAGCACCCCGATCACAGAGCACCCAGCACCGTCAGCACTGAGCACCCAGCACCCCGAGCACTGAGCACCCAGCACCCTGAGTACTGAGCACCCTGAGGACTGAGCACCGATCACCCTGAGCACTGAGCACCCAACACCCTGAGTACTGAGCACCCAGCACCCTGAGTACTGAGCACCCAGCACGCTGAGTACTGAGCACCCAGCACACTGAGCACTGAGCACCCTGAGGACTGAGCACCCAGCACCCTGAGTACTGAGCACCCAGCATCCTGAGTACTGAGCACCGATCACCCTGAGCACTGAGCACCCAGCAACCCGAGCACTGAGCACCCAGCACCCTGAGTATTGAGCACACTGAGTACTGAGCACCCAGCACCCCGAGCACTGAGCACCCAGCACCCTGAGTACTGAGCACCCTGAGTACTGAGCACCCAGAACCCTGAGTACTGAGCACCCTGAGTACTGAGCACCCAGCACACTGAGCACTGAGCACCCAGCACCCTGAGTACTGAGCACCCAGCACCCTGAGTACTGTGCACCCAGCACCCTGAGTACTGAGCACCCAGCACCCTGAGTACTGAGCAGCCAGCACGCTGAGTACTGAGCACCCAGCAACCTGAGCACTGAGCACCCTGAGTACTGAGCACCCAGCACCCTGAGTACTGAGCACCCAGCACCCTGAGCACTGAGCACCCAGCAACCTGAGTACTGAGCACCCAGCACCCTGAGTACTGAGCACCCAGCACACTGAGTACTGAGCACCCAGCACCCTGAGTACTGAGCACCCAGAACCCTGAGTACTGAGCACCGAGCACCCCGAGTACTGAGCACCCAGCACCCTGAGCACTGAGCACCCAGCACCCTGAGCACTGAGCACCCAGCACCCCAAGCACTGAGCACCCAGCACCCTGAGTACTGAGTACTGAACACCCTTAGTACTGAGCACCCAGCACCCTGAGCACCCAGCACCCTGAGTACTGAGCACCGAGCACCCCGAGCACTGAGCACCCAGCACCCCGAGCACTGAGCACCCAGCAGTGAGCACCCAGCACCCTGAGTACTGAGCACCCAGCACCCTGAGTACTGAGCACCGAGCACCCCGAGCATTGAGCACCTGGCACCCCGAGCACTGAGCACCCAGCACCCTGAGTACTGAGCACCCAGCACCCTGAGTACTGAGCACTGAGCAGTGAGCACACTGAGCACTGAGCACCCAGCATCCTGAGCACTGAGTACTGAGCACCCAGCACCCTGAGCACTGAGCACCCAGCACCCTGAGCACTGAGCACCCAGCACCCTGAGTACTGAGCACCCAGCACCCCGAGCACTGAGCACCCAGCACCCTGAGCACTGAGCTCCCAGCACCCCAAGCACTGAGCACCCAGCACCCTGAGTACTGAGTACTGAGCACCCTGAGTACTGAGCACCAAGCACCCTGAGTACTGAGCACCCAGCACTCCAAGCACTGAGCACCAAGCACCCTGAGCACTGAGCACCCAGCACCCTGAGTACTGAGCACCCAGCACCCTGAGTAATGAGCACCCAGCACCCTGAGTACTGAGCACTGAGCACCCTGAGCACTGAGCACCCAGCACCCTGAGCACTGAGCACCCTGAGGACTGAGCACCGAGCACCCTGAGTACTGAGCACCCAGCATCCTGAGTAGTGAGCACCGATCACCCTGAGCACTGAGCACCCAGCAACCCAAGCACTGAGCACCCAGCACCCTGAGTACTGAGCACCCTGAGTACTGAGCACCCAGCACCCCGAGCACTGAGCACGCAGCACCCTGAGTACTGAGCACCCAGAGTACTGAGCACCCAGCACCCTGAGTACTGAGCACCCTGAGTACTGAGCACCCAGCACCCTGAGCACTGAGCACCCAGCACCCTGAGAACTGAGCACCCAGCACCCTGAGCACTGAGCACCCAGCACCCTGAGTACTGAGCACCCAGCACCCTGAGTACTTTGCACCCAGCACCCTGAGCACTGAGCACCCAGCACCCTGAGTACTGAGCACCGAGCACCCTGAGTACTGAGCACCCAGCACCCTGAGTACTGAGCACCCAGCACCCTGAGTACTGAGCACCGAGCACCCCGAGTACTGAGCACCCAGCACCCTGAGCACTGAGCACCCAGCACCCTGAGTACTGAGCACCCAGCACCCTGAGTACTGAGCACCCAGCACCCCGAGCACTGAGCACCCTGAGTACTGAGCACCCAGCACCCTGAGTACTGAGCACTAAGCACCCAGAGCGCTGAGCTCCCAGCACCCCAAGCACGGAGCACCCAGGACCCCGAGCACTGAGTACTGAGCACCCAGCACCCTGATTACTGAGCACCGAGCTCCCCGAGCACTGAGCACCCTGAGTACTGAGCACCCAGCACCCCGATCACAGAGCACCCAGCACCCTCAGCACTGAGCACCCAGCACCCCGAGCACTGAGCACCCAGCACCCTGAGTACTGAGCACCCTGAAGACTGAGCACCGATCACCCTGAGCACTGAGCACCCAGCACCCTGAGTACTGAGCACCCAGCACCCTGAGTACTGAGCACCGAGCACCCCGAGCACTAAGCACCCAGCACCCTGAGCACTGAGCACCCAGCAACCTGAGTACTGAGCACCCAGCACCCTGAGTACTGAGCACCCAGCACCCTGAGCACTGAGCACCCAGCACCCTGAGTACTGAGCACCCTGAGTACTGAGCACCTAGCACCCCGAGCACTGAGCACCCAGCACCCTGAGCACTGAGCACCCTGCACCCTGAGTACTGAGCATCAAGCACCCTGAGCACTGAGCACACAGCACCCCGATCACAGAGCACCCAGCACCCTCAGCACTGAGCACCCAGCACCCCGAGCAATGAGCACCCAGCACCCTGAGTACTGAGCACCCAGCACCCCGAGCACTGAGCACCCAGCACCCTGAGTACTGAGCACCGAGCACCCTGAGTACTGAGCACCCAGCACCCCGAGGACTGAGCACCCAGCACCCCGAGTACTGAGCACCCAGCACTGAGCACCCAGCACCCTGAGTACTGAGCACCCAGCACCCTGAGTACTGAGCACCGAGCACCACGAGCATTGAGAACCGGGCACCCCGAGCACTGAGCACCCAGCACCCTGAGTAATGAGCACCCAGCACCCCGAGTACTGAGCACCCAGCACCTTGAGTACTGAGCACCCAGCACCCTGAGTACTGAGCACCCAGCACCCTGAGCACTGAGCACAAAGCACGCTGAGTACTGAGCACTGAGCACCCTGAGTACTGAGCACCAAGGACCATGAGCACTGAGCACCCAGCACGCTGAGTACTGAGCGCTGAGCACCCTGAGTACTGAGCACCGAGCACCCTGAGTACTGAGGACCCAGCACACCGAGCACTGAGCACCCAGCACCCTGAGCACTGAGCACCCAGCACCCCGAGTACTGAGCACCCAGCACCCTGAGTACTGAGCACCGAGCACTCCGAGCACTGAGCACCCAGCACCCCGAGAATGAGCACGCAGCACCCTGAGTACTGAGAACCGAGCACCCTGAGTACTGAGCACCCAGCACCCCGAGTACTGAGCAAACAGCACCCCGAGCACTGAGCACTCAGCACCCCGAGAATGAGCACCCAGCACCCTGAGTACTGAGCACCTAGCACCTGAGTACTGAGCACCCAGCACCCCAAGCACTGAGCACCCTGAGTACTTTGCACCCAGCACCCTGAGTACTGAGCACTAAGCACCCAGAGCGCTGAGCACCCAGCACCCCAAGCACGGAGCACCCAGGACCCCGAGCACTGAGTACTGAGCACCCAGCACCCTGAGGACTGAGCACCGAGCTCCCCGAGCACTGAGCACCCTGAGAACTTAGCACCCAGCACCCCGAGCACTGAGCACCCAGCACCCCGAGTACTGAGCACCCAGCACCCCGAGTACTGAGCACCCAGCACGCTGAGTACTGAGCGCTGAGCACCCTGAGTACTGAGCACCGAGCACCCTGAGTACTGAGCACCCAGCACCCTGAGCACTGAGCAGCCAGCACCCTGAGCACTGAGCACCCAGCACACCGAGCACTGAGCACCCAGCACCCTGAGTACTGAGCACCCAGCACCCTGAGTACTGAGCACTCAGCACACTGAGTACTGAGCACCGAGCACCCCGAACACTGAGCACCCAGCACCCTGAGCACTGAGCACCCTGAGGACTGAGCACCCAGCACGCTGAGTACTGAGCACCCAGCATCCTGAGTACTGAGCACCGATCACCCTGAGCACTGAGCACCCAGCAATCCGAGCACTGAGCACCCAGCACCCTGAGTACTTAGCACCCTGAGTACTGACCACCCAGCACCCCGAGCACTGAGCACCCAGGACCCTGAGTACTGAGCACCCTGAGTACTGAGCACCCAGTACCCTGAGTACTGAGCACCCTGAGTACTGAGCACCCAGCACCCTGAGCACTGAGCACCCAGCACCCTGAGTACTGAGCACCCAGTACCCTGAGCACTGAGCACCCAGCACCCTGAGTACTGAGCACCCAGCACCCTGAGAACTTAGCACCCAGCACCCTGAGCACTGAGCACCCAGCAGCCTGAGTACTGAGCACCGAGCACCCTGAGTACTGAGCACCCAGCACCCTGAGTACTGAGCACCCAGCACCCTGAGTACTGAGCACCGAGCACCCCGAGTACTGAGCACCCAGCACCCTGAGCACTGAGCACCCAGCACCCTGAGTACTGAGCACCCAGCACCCTGAGTACTGAGCAAGCAGCACCCCGAGCACTGAGCACCCTGAGTACTGAGCACCCAGCACCCTGAGTACTGAGCACCCAGCACCCTGAGTACTGAGCATCCAGCACCAAGAGTACTTAGCACCGAGCATCCTGAGCACTGAGCACCGAGCACCCCGAGCACTGAGCACCCAGCAGCCTGAGTACTGAGCACCCAGCACCAAGAGTACTGAGCATCGAGCACCCCGAGCACTGAGCACCCAGCACCCTGAGTAATGAGCACCCAGCACCCCGAGTACTGAGCACCCAGCACCGTGAGTACTGAGCACCCAGCACCCTGAGTACTGAGCTCCCAGCACCCTGAGCACTGAGCACAAAGCACGCTGAGTACTGAGCACTGAGCACCCTGAGTACTGAGCACCAAGGACCCTGAGCACTGAGCACCCAGCACCCCGAGCACTGAGCACCCAGCACCCTGAGCACTGAGCACCCAGCACCCCGAGTACTGAGCACCCAGCACCCTGAGTACTGAGCACCGAGCACCCCGAGCACTGAGCACCCAGCACCCCGAGCACTGAGCACCCAGCACCCCGAGAATGAGCACCCAGCACCCTGAGTACTGAGAACCGAGCACCCTGAGTACTGAGCACCCAGCACCCTGAGCACTGAGCACCCAGCACCCCGAGTACTGAGCAAACAGCACCCCGAGCACTGAGCACCCAGCACCCCGAGAATGAGCACCCAGCACCCTGAGTACTGAGCACCCAGCACCCTGCGTACGGAGCACCCAGCACCCCGAGCACTGAGCACCCTGAGTACTTTGCACCCAGCACCCTGAGTACTGAGCACCCAGCACCCTGAGTACTGAGCACCCAGCACCCTGAGTACTGAGCACCGAGCACCCCGAGTACTGAGCACACAGCACCCTGAGCACTGAGCACCCAGCACCCCGAGCACTGAGCACGCAGCACCCTGAGTACTGAGCACCCAGCACCCCGAGCACTGAGCACCCAGCACCCTGAGCACTGAGCACCCAGCACCCTGAGCACTGAGCACCCAGCACCCTGAGTACTGAGCACCCAACGTACTGAGCATCGAGCACCCCGAGCACTGAGCACCCAGCACCCTGAGTACTGAGCACCCAGCACCCCGAGCACTGAGCACCCAGCACCCTGAGTACTGAGCACCGAGCACCCTGAGTACTGAGCACCCAGCACCCCGAGCACTGAGCATCCAGCACCCCGAGCACTGAGCACCCAGCACTGAGCACCCAGCACCCTGAGTACTGAGCACCCAGCACCCTGAGTACTGAGCACCGAGCACCCCGAGCATTGAGCACCGGGCACCCCGAGCACTGAGCACCCAGCACCCTGAGTACTGAGCACCCAGCACCCAGAGTACTGAGCACTGAGCACCCTGAGCACTGAGCACCCAGCACCCTGAGTAATGAGCACCCAGCACCCCGAATACTGAGCACCCAGCTCCGTGAGTACTGAGCAACCAGCACCCCGAGCACTGAGCACCCAGCACCCTGAGTACTGAGCACCCAGTACCCTGAGCACTGAGCACCCAGCACCCTGAGTACTGAGCACCCAGCACCCTGAGAACTTAGCACCCAGCACCCTGAGCACTGAGCACCCAGCAGCCTGAGTACTGAGCACCGAGCACCCTGAGTACTGAGCACCCAGCACCCTGAGTACTGAGCACCCAGCACCCTGAGTACTGAGCACCGAGCACCCCGAGTACTGAGCACCCAGCACCCTGAGCACTGAGCACCCAGCACCCTGAGTACTGAGCACCCAGCACCCTGAGTACTGAGCAAGCAGCACCCCGAGCACTGAGCACCCTGAGTACTGAGCACTAAGCACCCAGAGCGCTGAGCACCCAGCACCCCAAGCACGGAGCACCAAGGACCCCGAGCACTGAGTACTGAGCACCCAGCACCCTGAGTACTGAGCACCGAGCTCCCCGAGCACCCAGCACCCTGAGTAATGAGCACCCAGCACCCCGATCACAGAGCACCCAGCACACTCAGCACTGAGGACCCAGCACCCCGAGCACTGAGCACCGAGCACCCTGAGTACTGAGCACCCTGAGGACTGAGCACCGATCACCCTGAACACTGAGCACCCAGCACCCTGAGTACTGAGCACCCAGCACCCTGAGTACTGAGCACCGAGCACTCCGAGCACTGAGCACCCAGCACACTGAGCACTGAGCACCCAGCACCCTGAGTACTGAGCACCAAGCACCCTGAGTACTGAGCACCCAGCACCCTGAGTACTGAGCATCCAGCACCAAGAGTACTTAGCACCGAGCATCCTGAGCACTGAGCACCGAGCACCCCGAGCACTGAGCACCCAGCAGCCTGAGTACTGAGCACCCAGCACCAAGAGTACTGAGCATCGAGCACCCCGAGCACTGAGCACCCAGCACCCTGAGTAATGAGCACCCAGCACCCCGAGTACTGAGCACCCAGCACCGTGAGTACTGAGCACCCAGCACCCTGAGTACTGAGCTCCCAGCACCCTGAGCACTGAGCACAAAGCACGCTGAGTACTGAGCACTGAGCACCCTGAGTACTGAGCACCAAGGACCCTGAGCACTGAGCACCCAGCACCCCGAGCACTGAGCACCCAGCACCCTGAGCACTGAGCACCCAGCACCCCGAGTACTGAGCACCCAGCACCCTGAGTACTGAGCACCGAGCACCCCGAGCACTGAGCACCCAGCACCCCGAGCACTGAGCACCCAGCACCCCGAGAATGAGCACCCAGCACCCTGAGTACTGAGAACCGAGCACCCTGAGTACTGAGCACCCAGCACCCTGAGCACTGAGCACCCAGCACCCCGAGTACTGAGCAAACAGCACCCCGAGCACTGAGCACCCAGCACCCCGAGAATGAGCACCCAGCACCCTGAGTACTGAGCACCCAGCACCCTGAGTACGGAGCACCCAGCACCCCGAGCACTGAGCACCCTGAGTACTTTGCACCCAGCACCCTGAGTACTGAGCACCCAGCACCCTGAGTACTGAGCACCCAGCACCCTGAGTACTGAGCACCGAGCACCCCGAGTACTGAGCACACAGCACCCTGAGCACTGAGCACCCAGCACCCCGAGCACTGAGCACGCAGCACCCTGAGTACTGAGCACCCAGCACCCCGAGCACTGAGCACCCAGCACCCTGAGCACTGAGCACCCAGCACCCTGAGCACTGAGCACCCAGCACCCTGAGTACTGAGCACCCAACGTACTGAGCATCGAGCACCCCGAGCACTGAGCACCCAGCACCCTGAGTACTGAGCACCCAGCACCCCGAGCACTGAGCACCCAGCACCCTGAGTACTGAGCACCGAGCACCCTGAGTACTGAGCACCCAGCACCCCGAGCACTGAGCATCCAGCACCCCGAGCACTGAGCACCCAGCACTGAGCACCCAGCACCCTGAGTACTGAGCACCCAGCACCCTGAGTACTGAGCACCGAGCACCCCGAGCATTGAGCACCGGGCACCCCGAGCACTGAGCACCCAGCACCCTGAGTACTGAGCACCCAGCACCCAGAGTACTGAGCACTGAGCACCCTGAGCACTGAGCACCCAGCACCCTGAGTAATGAGCACCCAGCACCCCGAATACTGAGCACCCAGCTCCGTGAGTACTGAGCAACCAGCACCCCGAGAACTGAGCACCCAGCACCCTGAGTAATGAGCACCCAGCACCCTGAGTACTGAGCACTGAGCACACTGAGCACTGAGCACCCAGCACCCTGAGTACTGAGCACCCAGCACCCTGAGCACTGAGCACCCAGCACCCCAAGCACTGAGCACCCAGCACCCTGAGTACTGAGTACTGAGCACCCTGAGTACTGAGCACCCAGCACTCTGAGCACTGAGCACCCAGCACCCTGAGTAATGAGCACCGAGCACCCTGAGCACTGAGCACCCAGCACCCTGAGTACTGAGCACCCAGCACCAAGAGTACTGAGCACCGAGCCCCCCGAGCACTGAGCACCGAGCACACTGAGTAATGAGCACCCAGCACCCCGAGCACTGAGCACCCAGCACCAAGAGTACTGAGCACTGAGCACCCAGAGTACTGAGCACTGAGCACCCTGAGCACTGAGCACCCAGCACCCTGAGTAATGAGCACCCAGCACCCCGAATACTGAGCACCCAGCTCCGTGAGTACTGAGCAACCAGCACCCCGAGCACTGAGCACCCAGCACCCTGAGTACTGAGCACCCAGTACCCTGAGCACTGAGCACCCAGCACCCTGAGTACTGAGCACCCAGCACCCTGAGAACTTAGCACCCAGCACCCTGAGCACTGAGCACCCAGCAGCCTGAGTACTGAGCACCGAGCACCCTGAGTACTGAGCACCCAGCACCCTGAGTACTGAGCACCCAGCACCCTGAGTACTGAGCACCGAGCACCCCGAGTACTGAGCACCCAGCACCCTGAGCACTGAGCACCCAGCACCCTGAGTACTGAGCACCCAGCACCCTGAGTACTGAGCAAGCAGCACCCCGAGCACTGAGCACCCTGAGTACTGAGCACTAAGCACCCAGAGCGCTGAGCACCCAGCACCCCAAGCACGGAGCACCAAGGACCCCGAGCACTGAGTACTGAGCACCCAGCACCCTGAGTACTGAGCACCGAGCTCCCCGAGCACCCAGCACCCTGAGTAATGAGCACCCAGCACCCCGATCACAGAGCACCCAGCACACTCAGCACTGAGGACCCAGCACCCCGAGCACTGAGCACCGAGCACCCTGAGTACTGAGCACCCTGAGGACTGAGCACCGATCACCCTGAACACTGAGCACCCAGCACCCTGAGTACTGAGCACCCAGCACCCTGAGTACTGAGCACCGAGCACTCCGAGCACTGAGCACCCAGCACACTGAGCACTGAGCACCCAGCACCCTGAGTACTGAGCACCAAGCACCCTGAGTACTGAGCACCCAGCACCCTGAGTACTGAGCATCCAGCACCAAGAGTACTTAGCACCGAGCATCCTGAGCACTGAGCACCGAGCACCCCGAGCACTGAGCACCCAGCAGCCTGAGTACTGAGCACCCAGCACCAAGAGTACTGAGCATCGAGCACCCCGAGCACTGAGCACCCAGCACCCTGAGTAATGAGCACCCAGCACCCCGAGTACTGAGCACCCAGCACCGTGAGTACTGAGCACCCAGCACCCTGAGTACTGAGCTCCCAGCACCCTGAGCACTGAGCACAAAGCACGCTGAGTACTGAGCACTGAGCACCCTGAGTACTGAGCACCAAGGACCCTGAGCACTGAGCACCCAGCACCCCGAGCACTGAGCACCCAGCACCCTGAGCACTGAGCACCCAGCACCCCGAGTACTGAGCACCCAGCACCCTGAGTACTGAGCACCGAGCACCCCGAGCACTGAGCACCCAGCACCCCGAGCACTGAGCACCCAGCACCCCGAGAATGAGCACCCAGCACCCTGAGTACTGAGAACCGAGCACCCTGAGTACTGAGCACCCAGCACCCTGAGCACTGAGCACCCAGCACCCCGAGTACTGAGCAAACAGCACCCCGAGCACTGAGCACCCAGCACCCCGAGAATGAGCACCCAGCACCCTGAGTACTGAGCACCCAGCACCCTGAGTACGGAGCACCCAGCACCCCGAGCACTGAGCACCCTGAGTACTTTGCACCCAGCACCCTGAGTACTGAGCACCCAGCACCCTGAGTACTGAGCACCCAGCACCCTGAGTACTGAGCACCGAGCACCCCGAGTACTGAGCACACAGCACCCTGAGCACTGAGCACCCAGCACCCCGAGCACTGAGCACGCAGCACCCTGAGTACTGAGCACCCAGCACCCCGAGCACTGAGCACCCAGCACCCTGAGCACTGAGCACCCAGCACCCTGAGCACTGAGCACCCAGCACCCTGAGTACTGAGCACCCAACGTACTGAGCATCGAGCACCCCGAGCACTGAGCACCCAGCACCCTGAGTACTGAGCACCCAGCACCCCGAGCACTGAGCACCCAGCACCCTGAGTACTGAGCACCGAGCACCCTGAGTACTGAGCACCCAGCACCCCGAGCACTGAGCATCCAGCACCCCGAGCACTGAGCACCCAGCACTGAGCACCCAGCACCCTGAGTACTGAGCACCCAGCACCCTGAGTACTGAGCACCGAGCACCCCGAGCATTGAGCACCGGGCACCCCGAGCACTGAGCACCCAGCACCCTGAGTACTGAGCACCCAGCACCCAGAGTACTGAGCACTGAGCACCCTGAGCACTGAGCACCCAGCACCCTGAGTAATGAGCACCCAGCACCCCGAATACTGAGCACCCAGCTCCGTGAGTACTGAGCAACCAGCACCCCGAGAACTGAGCACCCAGCACCCTGAGTAATGAGCACCCAGCACCCTGAGTACTGAGCACTGAGCACACTGAGCACTGAGCACCCAGCACCCTGAGTACTGAGCACCCAGCACCCTGAGCACTGAGCACCCAGCACCCCAAGCACTGAGCACCCAGCACCCTGAGTACTGAGTACTGAGCACCCTGAGTACTGAGCACCCAGCACTCTGAGCACTGAGCACCCAGCACCCTGAGTAATGAGCACCGAGCACCCTGAGCACTGAGCACCCAGCACCCTGAGTACTGAGCACCCAGCACCAAGAGTACTGAGCACCGAGCCCCCCGAGCACTGAGCACCGAGCACACTGAGTAATGAGCACCCAGCACCCCGAGCACTGAGCACCCAGCACCAAGAGTACTGAGCACTGAGCACCCTGAGTACTGAGCACTAAGCACCCTGAGCGCTGAGCAACCAGCACCCCAAGCATGGAGCACCCAGGCCCCCTAGCACTGAGTACTGAGCACCCAGCACCCTGAGTACTGAGCACCGAGCTCCCCGAGCACTGAGCACCCTGAGTACTGAGTACCCAGCAGCCCGATCACAGAGCACCCAGCACACTCAGCACTGAGCACCCAGCACCCCGAGCACTGAGCACCCAGCACCCTGAGTACTGAGCACCCTGAGGACTGTGCACCGATCACCCTGAGCACTGAGCACCCAGCACCCTGAGTACTGAGCACCCAGCACCCTGAGTACTGAGCACCGAGCACTCCGAGCACTGAGCACCCAGCACCCTGAGCACTGAGCACCCAGCACCCTGAGTACTGAGCACCGAGCACCCTGAGTACTGAGCACCCAGCACCCTGAGTACTGAGCACCCAGCAGCAAGAGTACTGAGCACCGAGCATCCTGAGCACTGAGCACCGAGCACCCCGAGCACTGAGCACCCAGCACCCTGAGTAATGAGCACCCAGCACCCTGAGTACTGAGCACCCAGCACCGTGAGTACTGAGCACCCAGCATCCTGAGTACTGAGCACCGAGCACCCCGAGCACTGAGCACCCAGCACCCCGAGAATGAGCACGCAGCACCCTGAGTATTGAGAACCGAGCACCCTGAGTACTGAGCACCCAGCACCCCGAGTACTGAGCAATCAGCACCCTGAGCACTGAGCACTCAGCACCCCGAGAATGAGCACCCAGCACCCTGAGTACTGAGCACCTAGCACCCTGAGTACTGAGCACCCAGCACCCCGAGCACTGAGCACCCTGAGAACTTTTCACCCAGCACCCTGAGTACTGAGCACTAAGCACCCAGAGCGCTGAGCACCCAGCACCCCAAGCACGGAGCACCCAGGACCCCGAGCACTGAGTACTGAGCACCCAGCACCCTGAGTACTGAGCACCGAGCTCCCCGAGCACTGAGCACCCTGAGTACTTAGCACCAAGCACACCGAGCACTGAGCACCCAGCACTCCGAGTACTGAGCACCCAGCACCCCGAGCACTCAGCACCCAGCACCCTGAGCACTGAGCACCCAGCACCCCAAGCACTGAGCACCCAGCACCCTGAGTACTGAGTACTGAGCACCCTGAGTACTGAGCACCCAGCACCCTGAGCACTGAGCACCCAGCACCCTGAGTACTGAGCACTGAGCACCCTGAGTACTGAGCACCCAGCACCCTGAGTATTGAGCACCCAGCAGCAAGAGTACTGAGCACCGAGCATCCTGAGCACTGAGCACCCAGCACCCCGAGTACTGAGCAAACAGCACCCCGAGCACTGAGCACCCAGCACCCCGAGAATGAGCACCCAGCACCCTGAGTACTGAGCACCCAGCACCCTGAGTACGGAGCACCCAGCACCCCGAGCACTGAGCACCCTGAGTACTTTGCACCCAGCACCCTGAGTACTGAGCACCCAGCACCCTGAGTACTGAGCACCCAGCACCCTGAGTACTGAGCACCGAGCACCCCGAGTACTGAGCACACAGCACCCTGAGCACTGAGCAACCAGCACCCCGAGCACTGAGCACGCAGCACCCTGAGTACTGAGCACCCAGCACCCCGAGCACTGAGCACCCAGCACCCTGAGCACTGAGCACCCAGCACCCTGAGCACTGAGCACCCAGCACCCTGAGTACTGAGCACCCAACGTACTGAGCATCGAGCACCCCGAGCACTGAGCACCCAGCACCCTGAGTACTGAGCACCCAGCACCCCGAGCACTGAGCACCCAGCACCCTGAGTACTGAGCACCGAGCACCCTGAGTACTGAGCACCCAGCACCCCGAGCACTGAGCATCCAGCACCCCGAGCACTGAGCACCCAGCACTGAGCACCCAGCACCCTGAGTACTGAGCACCCAGCACCCTGAGTACTGAGCACCGAGCACCCCGAGCATTGAGCACCGGGCACCCCGAGCACTGAGCACCCAGCACCCTGAGTACTGAGCACCCAGCACCCAGAGTAATGAGCACTGAGCACCCTGAGCACTGAGCACCCAGCACCCTGAGTAATGAGCACCCAGCACCCCGAATACTGAGCACCCAGCTCCGTGAGTACTGAGCAACCAGCACCCCGAGCACTGAGCACCCAGCACCCTGAGTAATGAGCACCCAGCACCCTGAGCACTGAGCACCCAGCACCCCAAGCACTGAGCACCCAGCACCCTGAGTACTGAGTACTGAGCACCCTGAGTACTGAGCACCCAGCACTCTGAGCACTGAGCACCTAGCACCCTGAGTAATGAGCACCGAGCACCCTGAGCACTGAGCACCCAGCACCCTGAGTAATGAGCACCCAGCACCCCGAGCACTGAGCACCCAGCACCAAGAGTACTGAGCACTGAGCACCCTGAGTACTGAGTACTAAGCACTATGAGCGCTGAGCACCCAGCACCCCAAGCATGGAGCACCCAGGACCCCGAGCACTGAGTACTGAGCACCCAGCACCCTGAGTACTGAGCACCGAGCTCCCCGAGCACTGAGCACCCTGAGTACTGAGTACCCAGCAGCCCGATCACAGAGCACCCAGCACACTCAGCACTGAGCACCCAGCACCCCGAGCACTGAGCACCCAGCACCCTGAGTACTGAGCACCCTGAGGACTGTGCACCGATCACCCTGAGCACTGAGCACCCAGCACCCTGAGTACTGAGCACCCAGCACCCTGAGTACTGAGCACCGAGCACTCCGAGCACTGAGCACCCAGCACCCTGAGCACTGAGCACCCAGCAACCTTAGTACTGAGCACCCAGCACCCTGAGCACTGAGGACCCAGCACCCTGAGTACTGAGCACCCAGCACCCTGAGTACTGAGCACCCAGCACCCTGAGTACTGAGCACCCAGCACCCTGAGTACTGAGCACCCAGCACCCTGAGTACTGAGCACCCAGCACCCCGAGCACTGAGCACCCAGCACCCTTAGCACTGAGCACCCAGCACCAAGAGTACTGAGCACCGAGCACCCTGAGCACTGAGCACCCAGCACCCTGAGTAACGAGAACCCAGCTCCCCGAGTACTGAGCACCCAGCACCGTGAGTACTGAGCACCCAGCACCCTGAGTACTGAGCACCCAGCACCCTGAGCACTGAGCACAAAGCACGCTGAGAACTGAGCACTGAGCACCCTGAGTACTGAGCACCAAGGACCCTGAGCACTGAGCACCCAGCACGCTGAGTACTGAGCGCTGAGCACCCTGAGTACTGAGCACCGAGCACCCTGAGTACTGAGCACCCCGCACCCTGAGCACTGAGCAGCCAGCACCCTGAGCACTGAGCACCCAGCACCCCGAGCACTGAGCACCCAGCACCCTAAGTACTGAGCACCCAGCACCCTGAGTACTGAGCACCCAGCACCCTGAGTACTGAGCACCGAGCACCGAGCACTGAGCACCCAGCACCCTGAGCACTGAGCACCCTGAGGACTGAGCACCCAGCACCCTGAGTACTGAGCACCCAGCATCCTGTGTACTGAGCACCGATCACCCTGAGCACTGAGCACCCAGCAACCCGAGCACTGAGCACCCAGCACCCTGAGTACTGAGCACCCTGAGTACTGAGCACCCAGCAACCAGAGCACTGAGCACCCAGCACCCTGAGTACTGAGCACCCTGAGTACTGAGCACCCATCACCCTGAGCACTGAGCACCCAGCACCCTGAGTACTGAGCACCCAGCACCCTGAGCACTGAGCACCCAGCACCCTGAGTACTGAGCACCCAGCACCCTGAGTACTGAACACCCAGCACCCTGTGTACTGATCACCGAGCAACCCGAGTACTGAGCACCCAGCACCCTGAGCACTGAGCACCCAGCACCCTGAGTACTGAGCACCCAGAACCCTGAGTACTGAGCACCCAGCACCCCGAGCACTGAGCACCCTGAGTACTGAGCACTAAGCACCCTGAGCGCTGAGCACCCAGCACCCCAAGCACGGAGCATCCAGGACCCCGAGCACTGAGTACTGAGCACCCAGCACCCCGAGCACTGAGCACCCAGCACCCTGAGTACTGAGCACACTGAGGACTGAGCACCGATCACCCTGAGCACTGAGCACCCAGCACCCTGAGTACTGATCACCCAGCACCCTGAGTACTGAGCACCGAGCACTCCGAGCACTGAGCACCCAGAACCCTGAGCACTGAGCACCCAGTACCCTGAGTACTGAGCACCCAGCACCCGGAGCACTGAGCACCCAGCACCCTGAGTACTGAGCACCCAGCACCCTGAGTACTGAGCACCCAGCACCCTGAGTACTGAGCACCCAGCACCCTGAGTACTGAGCACCCAGCACCCTGAGTACTGAGCACCGAGCACCCCGAGTACTGAGCACCCAGCACCCCGAGCACTGAGCACCCAGCACCACGAGCACTGAGCACCCTGAGTACGTTGCACCCAGCACATTGAGTACTGAGCACTAAGCACCCAGAGCGCTGAGCACCCAGCACCCCAAGCACGGAGCACCCAGGACCCCGAGGACTGAGTACTGAGCACCCAGCACCCTGAGTACTGAGCACCGAGCTCCCCGAGCACTGAGCACCCTGAGTACTTAGCACCCAGCACCCCGAGCACTGAGCACCCAGCACCCCGAGTACTGAGCACCCAGCACCCCGAGCACTGAGCACCCAGCACCCTGAGCACTGAGCACCCAGCACCCCAAGCACTGAGCACCCAGCACCCTGAGTACTGAGTACTGAGCACCCTGAGTACTGAGCACCCAGCACCCTGAGCACTGAGCACCCAGCACCCTGAGTACTGAGCACTGAGCACCCTGAGTACTGAGCACCCAGCACCCTGAGTATTGAGCACCCAGCACCCTGAGCACTGAGCACCCAGCACCCTGAGTACTGAGCTCCGAGCACCCCGAGCACTGAGCACCCAGCACCCTGAGTACTGAGCACCCAGCACCCTGAGCACTGAGCACAAAGCACGCTGAGAACTGAGCACTGAGCACCCTGAGTACTGAGGACCAAGGACCCTGAGCACTGAGCACCCAGCACGCTGAGTACTGAGCGCTGAGCACCCTGAGTACTGAGCACCGAGCACCCTGAGTACTGAGCACCCCGCACCCTGAGCACTGAGCAGCCAGCACCCTGAGCACTGAGCACCCAGCACCCCGAGCACTGAGCACCCAGCACCCTGAGTACTGAGCACCCAGCACCCTGAGTACTGAGCACCCAGCACCCTGAGTACTGAGCACCGAGCACCGAGCACTGAGCACCCAGCACCCTGAGCACTGAGCACCCTGAGGACTGAGCACCCAGCACCCTGAGTACTGAGCACCCAGCATCCTGAGTACTGAGCACCGATCACCCTGAGCACTGAGCACCCAGCAACCCGAGCACTGAGCACCCAGCACCCTGAGTACTGAGCACCCTGAGTACTGAGCACCCAGCAACCAGAGCACTGAGCACCCAGCACCCTGAGTACTGAGCACCCTGAGTACTGAGCACCCATCACCCTGAGCACTGAGCACCCAGCACCCTGAGTACTGAGCACCCAGCACCCTGAGCACTGAGCACCCAGCACCCTGAGTACTGAGCACCCAGCACCCTGAGTACTGAACACCCAGCACCCTGTGTACTGAGCACTGAGCAACCCGAGTACTGAGCACCCAGCACCCTGAGCACTGAGCACCCAGCACCCTGAGTACTGAGCACCCAGAACCCTGAGTACTGAGCACCCAGCACCCCGAGCACTGAGCACCCTGAGTACTGAGCACTAAGCACCCTGAGCGCTGAGCACCCAGCACCCCAAGCACGGAGCATCCAGGACCCCGAGCACTGAGTACTGAGCACCCAGCACCCCGAGCACTGAGCACCCAGCACCCTGAGTACTGAGCACACTGAGGACTGAGCACCGATCACCCTGAGCACTGAGCACCCAGCACCCTGAGTACTGATCACCCAGCACCCTGAGTACTGAGCACCGAGCACTCCGAGCACTGAGCACCCAGAACCCTGAGCACTGAGCACCCAGTACCCTGAGTACTGAGCACCCAGCACCCGGAGCACTGAGCACCCAGCACCCTGAGTACTGAGCACCCAGCACCCTGAGTACTGAGCACCCAGCACCCTGAGTACTGAGCACCAAGCACCCTGAGTACTGAGCACCCAGCACCCTGAGTACTGAGCACCGAGCACCCCGAGTACTGAGCACCCAGCACCCCGAGCACTGAGCACCCAGCACCACGAGCACTGAGCACCCTGAGTACGTTGCACCCAGCACATTGAGTACTGAGCACTAAGCACCCAGAGCGCTGAGCACCCAGCACCCCAAGCACGGAGCACCCAGGACACCGAGGACTGAGTACTGAGCACCCAGCACCCTGAGTACTGAGCACCGAGCTCCCCGAGCACTGAGCACCCTGAGTACTTAGCACCCAGCACCCCGAGCACTGAGCACCCAGCACCCCGAGTACTGAGCACCCAGCACCCCGAGCACTGAGCACCCAGCACCCTGAGCACTGAGCACCCAGCACCCCAAGCACTGAGCACCCAGCACCCTGAGTACTGAGTACTGAGCACCCTGAGTACTGAGCACCCAGCACCCTGAGCACTGAGCACCCAGCACCCTGAGTACTGAGCACTGAGCACCCTGAGTACTGAGCACCCAGCACCCTGAGTATTGAGCACCCAGCACCCTGAGCACTGAGCACCCAGCACCCTGAGTACTGAGCTCCGAGCACCCCGAGCACTGAGCACCCAGCATCCTGAGTACTGAGCACCCAGCACCAAGAGTACTGAGCACCGAGCACCCCGAGCACTGAGCACCCAGCACCCTGAGTAATGAGCACCCAGCACCCTGAGTACTGAGCACCCAGCACCGTGAGTACTGAGCACCCAGCACCCTGAGTACTGAGCACCCAGCACCCTGAGCAGTGAGCACAAAGCACGCTGAGTACTGAGCACTGAGCACCCTGTGTACTGAGCACCAAGGACCCTGAGCACTGAGCACCCAGCACGCTGAGTACTGAGCGCTGAGCACCCTGAGTACTGAGCACCGAGCACCCTGAGTACTGAGCACCCAGCACCCTGGCACTGAGCAGCCAGCACCCTGAGCACTGAGCACCCAGCACCCCGAGCACTGAGCACACAGCACCCTGAGTACTGAGCACCCAGCACCCTGAGTACTGAGCACTCAGCACCCTGAGTACTGAGCACCGAGCACCCCGAACACTGAGCACCCAGCACCCTGAGCACTGAGCACCCTGAGGACTGAGCACCCAGCACGCTGAGTACTGAGCACCCAGCATCCTGAGTACTGAGCACCGATCACCCTGAGCACTGAGCACCCAGCAACCCGAGCACTGAGCACCCAGCACCCTGAGTACTTAGCACCCTGAGTACTGACCACCCAGCACCCCGAGCACTGAGCACCCAGGACCCTGAGTACTGAGCACCCTGAGTACTGAGCACCCAGCACCCTGAGTACTGAGCACCCTGAGTACTGAGTACCCAGCACCCTGAGCACTGAGCACCCAGCACCCTGAGTACTGAGCACCCAGCACCCTGAGCACTGAGCACCCAGCACCCTGAGTACTGAGCACCCAGCACCCTGAGAACTTAGCACCCAGCACCCTGAGCACTGAGCACCCAGCACCCTGAGTACTGAGCACCGAGCACCCTGAGTACTGAGCACCCAGCACCCTGAGTACTGAGCACCCAGCACCCTGAGTACTGAGCACCCAGCACCCTGAGCACTGAGCACCCAGCACCCTGAGTACTGAGCACCCAGCACCCTGAGCACTGAGCACCCAGCACCCTGAGTACTGAGCACCCAGCACCGTGAGTACTGAGCACGCAGCACCCTGAGCACTGAGCACCCTGAGTACTGAGCACTAAGCACCCAGAGCGCTGAGCACCCAGCACCCCAAGCACGGAGCACCCAGGACCCCGAGCACTGAGTACTGAGCACCCAGCACCCTGAGTACTGAGCACCGAGCTCCCTGAGCACTGAGCACCCTGAGTACTGAGCACCCAGCACCCCGGTCACAGAGCACCCAGCACACTCAGCACTGAGGACCCAGCACCCCGAGCACTGAGCACCGAGCACCCTGAGTACTGAGCACCCTGAGGACTAAGCACCGATCACCCTGAACACTGAGCACCCAGCACCCTGAGTACTGAGCACCCAGCACCCTGAGTACTGAGCACCGAGCACTCCGAGCACTGAGCACCCAGCACCCTGAGCACTGAGCACCCAGCACCCTGAGTACTGAGCACCCAGCACCCTGAGTACTGAGCACCCAGCACCCTGAGTACTGAGCACCCAGCACCAAGAGTACTGAGCACCGAGCATCCTGAGCACTGAGCACCGAGCACCCCGAGCACTGAGCACCCAGCAGCCTGAGTACTGAGCACCCAGCACCAAGAGTACTGAGCATCGAGCACCCCGAGCACTGAGCACCCAGCACCCTGAGTAATGAGCACCCAGCACCCCGAGTACTGAGCACCCAGCACCGTGAGTACTGAGCACACAGCACCCTGAGTACTGAGCACCCAGCACCCTGAGCACTGAGCACAAAGCACGCTGAGTACTGAGCACTGAGCACCCTGAGTACTGAGCACCAAGGACCCTGAGCATTGAGCACCCAGCACGCTGAGTACTGAGCGCTGAGCACCCTGAGTACTGAGCACCGAGCACCCTGAGTACTGAGCACCCAGCACCCTGAGCACTGAGCAGCCAGCACCCTGAGCACTGAGCACCCAGCACCCCGAGCACTGAGCACCCAGCACTCTGAGCACTGAGCACCCAGCACCCCGAGTACTGAGCACCCAGCACCCTGAGTACTGAGCACCGAGCAACCCGAGCACTGAGCACCCAGCACCCCGAGCACTGAGCACCCAGCACCCCGAGAATGAGCACCCAGCACCCTGAGTACTGAGCACCCAGCACCCTGAGCACTGAGCACCCAGCACCCTGAGTACTGAGCACCCAGCACCCTGAGAACTTAGCACCCAGCACCCTGAGCACTGAGCACCCAGCACCCTGAGTACTGAGCACCGAGCACCCTGAGTACTGAGCACCCAGCACCCTGAGTACTGAGCACCCAGCACCCTGAGTACTGAGCACCGAGCACCCCGAGTACTGAGCACCCAGCACCCTGAGCACTGAGCACCCAGCACCCTGAGTACTGAGCACCCAGCACCCTGAGTACTGAGCACGCAGCACCCCGAGCACTGAGCACCCTGAGTACTGAGCACTAAACACCCAGAGCGCTGAGCACCCAGCACCCCAAGCACGGAGCACCCAGGACCCCGAGCACTGAGTACTGAGCACCCAGCACCCTGAGTACTGAGCACCGAGCTCCCCGAGCACTGAGCACCCTGAGTACTGAGCACCCAGCACCCCGATCACAGAGCACCCAGCACACTCAGCACTGAGGACCCAGCACCCCGAGCACTGAGCACCGAGCACCCTGAGTACTGAGCACCCTGAGGACTGAGCACCGATCACCCTGAACACTGAGCACCCAGCACCCTGAGTACTGAGCACCCAGCACCCTGAGTACTGAGCACCGAGCACTCCGAGCATTGAGCACCCAGCACCCTGAGCACTGAGCACCCAGCACCCTGAGTACTGAGCACCCAGCACCCTGAGTACTGAGCACCCAGCACCCTGAGTACTGAGCACCCAGCACCAAGAGTACTGAGCACCGAGCACCCTGAGTAATGAGCACCCAGCACCCCGAGTACTGAGCACCCAGCACCGTGAGTTCTGAGCACCCAGCACCCTGAGTACTGAGCACCCAGCACCCTGAGCACTGAGCAAAAAGCACGCTGAGTACTGAGCACTGAGCACCCTGAGTACTGAGCACCAAGGACCCTGAGCACTGAGCACCCAGCACGCTGAGTACTGAGCGCTGAGCACCCTGAGTACTGACCACCGAGCACCCTGAGTACTGAGCACCCAGCACCCTGAGCACTGAGCAGCCAGCACCCTGAGCACTGAGCACCCAGCACCCCGAGCACTGAGCACCCAGCACCCTGAGCACTGAGCACCCAGCACCCCGAGTACTGAGCACCCAGCACCCTGAGTACTGAGCACAGAGCACCCCGAGCACTGAGCACCCAGCACCATGAGCACTGAGCACCCAGCACCCCGAGAATGAGCACCCAGCACCCTGAGTACTGAGAACCGAGCACCCTGAGTACTGAGCACCCAGCACCCTGAGCACTGAGCACCCAGCACCCTGAGTACTGAGCAAACAGCACCCCGAGCACTGAGCACCCAGCACCCCGAGAATGAGCACCCAGCACCCTGAGTACTGAGCACCCAGCACCCTGAGTACTGAGCACCCAGCACCCCGAGCACTGAGCACCCTGAGTACTTTGCACCCAGCACCCTGAGTACTGAGCACTAAGCACACAGAGCGCTGAGCACCCAGCACCCCAAGCACGGAGCACCCAGGACCCCGAGCACTGAGTACTGAGCACCCAGCACCCTGAGTACTGAGCACCGAGCTCCCCGAGCCCTGAGCACCCTGAGTACTGAGCACCCAGCACCCCGATCACAGAGCACCCAGCACCCTCAGCACTGAGCACCCAGCACCCCGAGCACTGAGCACCCAGCACCCTGAGTACTGAGCACCCTGAGGACTGAGCACCGATCACACTGAGCACTGAGCACCCAGCACCCTGAGTACTGAGCACCCAGCACCCTGAGTACTGAGCACTGAGCACCCCGAATACTGAGCACCCAGCACCCTGAGCACTGAGCACCCAGCACCCCGAGCACTGAGCACGCAGCGCCCTGAGTACTGAGCACCCAGCACCCCGAGCCCTGAGCACCCAGCACCCTGAGTACTGAGCACCCTGAGTACTGAGCACCTAGCACCCCGAGCACTGAGCACCCAGCACCCTGAGCACTGATCACCCAGCAGCCTGAGCACTGAGCACCCAGCACCCTGAGTACTGAGCACCCAACGTACTGAGCATCGAGCACCCCGAGCACTGAGCACCCAGCACCCTGTGTACTGAGCACCCAGCACCCCGAGCACTGAGCACCCAGCACCCTGAGTACTGAGCACCGAGCACCCTGAGTACTGAGCACCCAGCACCCCGAGCACTGAGCATCCAGCACCCCGAGCACTGAGCACCCAGCACTGAGCACCCAGCACCCTGACTACTGAGCACCCAGCACCCTGAGTACTGAGCACTGAGCACCCTGAGCACTGAGCACCCAGCACCCTGAGTAATGAGCACCCAGCACCCCGAGTACTGAGCACCCAGCACCGTGAGTACTGAGCAACCAGCACCCCGAGCACTGAGCACCCAGCACCCCGAGTACTGAGCACCCAGCACCCTGAGTACTGAGCACCGAGCAACCCGAGCACTGAGCACCCAGCACCCCGAGCACTGAGCACCCAGCACCCCGAGAATGAGCACCCAGCACCCTGAGTACTGAGCACCCAGCACCCTGAGCACTGAGCACCCAGCACCCTGAGTACTGAGCACCCAGCACCCTGAGAACTTAGCACCCAGCACCCTGAGCACTGAGCACCCAGCACCCTGAGTACTGAGCACCGAGCACCCTGAGTACTGAGCACCCAGCACCCTGAGTACTGAGCACCCAGCACCCTGAGTACTGAGCACCGAGCACCCCGAGTACTGAGCACCCAGCACCCTGAGCACTGAGCACCCAGCACCCTGAGTACTGAGCACCCAGCACCCTGAGTACTGAGCACGCAGCACCCCGAGCACTGAGCACCCTGAGTACTGAGCACTAAACACCCAGAGCGCTGAGCACCCAGCACCCCAAGCACGGAGCACCCAGGACCCCGAGCACTGAGTACTGAGCACCCAGCACCCTGAGTACTGAGCACCGAGCTCCCCGAGCACTGAGCACCCTGAGTACTGAGCACCCAGCACCCCGATCACAGAGCACCCAGCACACTCAGCACTGAGGACCCAGCACCCCGAGCACTGAGCACCGAGCACCCTGAGTACTGAGCACCCTGAGGACTGAGCACCGATCACCCTGAACACTGAGCACCCAGCACCCTGAGTACTGAGCACCCAGCACCCTGAGTACTGAGCACCGAGCACTCCGAGCATTGAGCACCCAGCACCCTGAGCACTGAGCACCCAGCACCCTGAGTACTGAGCACCCAGCACCCTGAGTACTGAGCACCCAGCACCCTGAGTACTGAGCACCCAGCACCCTGAGTACTGAGCACCCAGCATCCTGAGTACTGAGCACCCAGCACCCTGAGTACTGAGCACCCAGCACCCTGAGTACTGAGCACCCAGCACCCTGAGCACTGAACACCCAGCACCCTGAGCACTGAGCACCCAGCACCAAGAGTACTGAGCACCGAGCACCCCGAGCACTGAGCACACAGCACCCTGAGTAACGAGCACCCAGCACCCCGAGTACTGAGCACCCAGCACCGTGACTACTGAGCACCCAGCACCCTGAGTACTGAGCACCCAGCACCCTGAGCACTGAGCACAAAGCACGCTGAGAACTGAGCACTGAGCACCCTGAGTACTGAGCACCAAGGACCCTGAGCACTGAGCACCCAGCACGCTGAGTACTGAGCGCTGAGCACCCTGAGTACTGAGCACCGAGCACCCTGAGTACTGAGCACCCCGCACCCTGAGCACTGAGCAGCCAGCACCCTGAGCACTGAGCACCCAGCACCCCGAGCACTGAGCACCCAGCACCCTGAGTACTGAGCACCCATCACCCTGAGTACTGAGCACTCAGCACCCTGAGTACTGAACACCGAGCACCCCGAGCACTGAGCACCCAGCACCCTGAGCACTGAGCACCCTGAGGACTGAGCACCCAGCACCCTGAGCACTGAGCACCCAGCAACCCGAGCACTGAGCACCCAGCACCCTGAGTACTGAGCACCCTGAGTAATGAGCACCCAGCACCCCGAGCACTGAGCACCCAGCACGCTGAGTACTGAGCACCCTGAGTACTGAGCACCCATCACCCTGAGAACTGAGCACCCAGCACCGTGAGTACTGAGCACCCAGCACCCTGAGCACTGAGCACCCAGCAACCTGAGTACTGAGCACCCAGCACCCTGAGTACTGAGCACCCAGCACCATGTGTACTGAGCACCGAGCACCCCGAGTACTGAGCACCCAGCACCCTGAGCACTGAGCACCCAGCACCCTGAGTACTGAGCACCCAGAACCCTGAGTACTGAGCACCCAGCACCCCGAGCACTGAGCACCCTGAGTACTGAGCACTAAGCACCCTGAGCGCTGAGCACCCAGCACCCCAAGCACGGAGCACCCAGGACCCCGAGCACTGAGTACTGAGCACCCAGCACCCTGAGTACTGAGCACCGAGCTCCCCGAGCACTGAGCACCCTGAGTACTGAGCACCCAGCACCCCGATCACAGAGCACACAGCACCCTCAGCACTGAGCACCCAGCACCCCGAGCACTGAGCACCCAGCACCCTGAGTACTGAGCACACTGAGGACTGAGCACCGATCACCCTGAGCACTGAGCACCCAGCACCCTGAGTACTGAGCACCCAGCACCCTGAGTACTGAGCACCGAGCACTCCGAGCACTGAGCACCCAGCACACTGAGCACTGAGCACCCAGCACCCTGAGTACTGAGCACCCAGCACCCTGAGCACTGAGCACCCAGCACCCTGAGTACTGAGCACCCAGCACCCTGAGCACTGAGCACCCAGCACCCTGAGTACTGAGCACCCAGCACCCCGAGCACTGAGCACCCAGCACCCCGAGCACTGAGCACCCTGAGTACTTTGCACCCAGCACCCTGAGTACTGAGCACTAAGCACCCAGAGCGCTGAGCACCCAGCACCCCAAGCACGGAGCACCCAGGACCCCGAGCACTGAGTACTGAGCACCCAGCACCCTGAGTACTGAGCACCGAGCTCCCCGAGCACTGAGCACCCTGAGTACTTAGCACCCAGCACCCCGAGCACTGAGCACCCAGCACCCCGAGTACTGAGCACCCAGCACCCCGATCACTGAGCACCCAGCACCCTGAGCACTGAGCACCCAGCACCCCAAGCACTGAGCACCCAGCACCCCGAGCACTGAGCACCCAGCACCCCGAGTACTGAGCACCCAGCACCCCGAGCACTGAGCACCCAGCACCCTGAGCACTGAGCACCCAGCACCCCAAGCACTGAGCACCCAGCACGCTGAGTACTGAGTACTGAGCACCCTGAGTACTGAGCACCGAGCACCCCGAGCACTGAGCACCCAGCACCCTGAGTAATGAGCACCCAGCACCCCGAGTACTGAGCACCCAGCACCGTGAGTACTGAGCACACAGCACCCTGAGTACTGAGCACCCAGCACCCTGAGCACTGAGCACAAAGCACGCTGAGTACTGAGCACTGAGCACCCTGAGTACTGAGCACCAAGGACCCTGAGCATTGAGCACCCAGCACGCTGAGTACTGAGCGCTGAGCACCCTGAGTACTGAGCACCGAGCACCCTGAGTACTGAGCACCCAGCACCCTGAGCACTGAGCAGCCAGCACCCTGAGCACTGAGCACCCAGCACCCCGAGCACTGAGCACCCAGCACTCTGAGCACTGAGCACCCAGCACCCCGAGTACTGAGCACCCAGCACCCTGAGTACTGAGCACCGAGCAACCCGAGCACTGAGCACCCAGCACCCCGAGCACTGAGCACCCAGCACCCCGAGAATGAGCACCCAGCACCCTGAGTACTGAGCACCCAGCACCCTGAGCACTGAGCACCCAGCACCCTGAGTACTGAGCACCCAGCACCCTGAGAACTTAGCACCCAGCACCCTGAGCACTGAGCACCCAGCACCCTGAGTACTGAGCACCGAGCACCCTGAGTACTGAGCACCCAGCACCCTGAGTACTGAGCACCCAGCACCCTGAGTACTGAGCACCGAGCACCCCGAGTACTGAGCACCCAGCACCCTGAGCACTGAGCACCCAGCACCCTGAGTACTGAGCACCCAGCACCCTGAGTACTGAGCACGCAGCACCCCGAGCACTGAGCACCCTGAGTACTGAGCACTAAACACCCAGAGCGCTGAGCACCCAGCACCCCAAGCACGGAGCACCCAGGACCCCGAGCACTGAGTACTGAGCACCCAGCACCCTGAGTACTGAGCACCGAGCTCCCCGAGCACTGAGCACCCTGAGTACTGAGCACCCAGCACCCCGATCACAGAGCACCCAGAACACTCAGCACTGAGGACCCAGCACCCCGAGCACTGAGCACCGAGCACCCTGAGTACTGAGCACCCTGAGGACTGAGCACCGATCACCCTGAACACTGAGCACCCAGCACCCTGAGTACTGAGCACCCAGCACCCTGAGTACTGAGCACCGAGCACTCCGAGCATTGAGCACCCAGCACCCTGAGCACTGAGCACCCAGCACCCTGAGTACTGAGCACCCAGCACCCTGAGTACTGAGCACCCAGCACCCTGAGTACTGAGCACCCAGCACCAAGAGTACTGAGCACCGAGCACCCTGAGTAATGAGCACCCAGCACCCCGAGTACTGAGCACCCAGCACCGTGAGTTCTGAGCACCCAGCACCCTGAGTACTGAGCACCCAGCACCCTGAGCACTGAGCAAAAAGCACGCTGAGTACTGAGCACTGAGCACCCTGAGTACTGAGCACCAAGGACCCTGAGCACTGAGCACCGAGCACGCTGAGTACTGAGCGCTGAGCACCCTGAGTACTGAGCACCGAGCACCCTGAGTACTGAGCACCCAGCACCCTGAGCACTGAGCAGCCAGCACCCTGAGCACTGAGCACCCAGCACCCCGAGCACTGAGCACCCAGCACCCTGAGCACTGAGCACCCAGCACCCCGAGTACTGAGCACCCAGCACCCTGAGTACTGAGCACAGAGCACCCCGAGCACTGAGCACCCAGCACCATGAGCACTGAGCACCCAGCACCCCGAGAATGAGCACCCATCACCCTGAGTACTGAGAACCGAGCACCCTGAGTACTGAGCACCCAGCACCCTGAGCACTGAGCACCCAGCACCCTGAGTACTGAGCAAACAGCACCCCGAGCACTGAGCACCCAGCACCCCGAGAATGAGCACCCAGCACCCTGAGTACTGAGCACCCAGCACCCTGAGTACTGAGCACCCAGCACCCCGAGCACTGAGCACCCTGAGTACTTTGCACCCAGCACCCTGAGTACTGAGCACTAAGCACACAGAGCGCTGAGCACCCAGCACCCCAAGCACGGAGCACCCAGGACCCCGAGCACTGAGTACTGAGCACCCAGCACCCTGAGTACTGAGCACCGAGCTCCCCGAGCCCTGAGCACCCTGAGTACTGAGCACCCAGCACCCCGATCACAGAGCACCCAGCACCCTCAGCACTGAGCACCCAGCACCCCGAGCACTGAGCACCCAGCACCCTGAGTACTGAGCACCCTGAGGACTGAGCACCGATCACACTGAGCACTGAGCACCCAGCACCCTGAGTACTGAGCACCCAGCACCCTGAGTACTGAGCACTGAGCACCCCGAATACTGAGCACCCAGCACCCTGAGCACTGAGCACCCAGCACCCCGAGCACTGAGCACGCAGCGCCCTGAGTACTGAGCACCCAGCACCCCGAGCCCTGAGCACCCAGCACCCTGAGTACTGAGCACCCTGAGTACTGAGCACCTAGCACCCCGAGCACTGAGCACCCAGCACCCTGAGCACTGATCACCCAGCAGCCTGAGCACTGAGCACCCAGCACCCTGAGTACTGAGCACCCAACGTACTGAGCATCGAGCACCCCGAGCACTGAGCACCCAGCACCCTGTGTACTGAGCACCCAGCACCCCGAGCACTGAGCACCCAGCACCCTGAGTACTGAGCACCGAGCACCCTGAGTACTGAGCACCCAGCACCCCGAGCACTGAGCATCCAGCACCCCGAGCACTGAGCACCCAGCACTGAGCACCCAGCACCCTGACTACTGAGCACCCAGCACCCTGAGTACTGAGCACTGAGCACCCTGAGCACTGAGCACCCAGCACCCTGAGTAATGAGCACCCAGCACCCCGAGTACTGAGCACCCAGCACCGTGAGTACTGAGCAACCAGCACCCCGAGCACTGAGCACCCAGCACCCCGAGTACTGAGCACCCAGCACCCTGAGTACTGAGCACCGAGCAACCCGAGCACTGAGCACCCAGCACCCCGAGCACTGAGCACCCAGCACCCCGAGAATGAGCACCCAGCACCCTGAGTACTGAGCACCCAGCACCCTGAGCACTGAGCACCCAGCACCCTGAGTACTGAGCACCCAGCACCCTGAGAACTTAGCACCCAGCACCCTGAGCACTGAGCACCCAGCACCCTGAGTACTGAGCACCGAGCACCCTGAGTACTGAGCACCCAGCACCCCGAGTACTGAGCACCCAGCACCCTGAGTACTGAGCACCGAGCACCCCGAGTACTGAGCACCCAGCACCCTGAGCACTGAGCACCCAGCACCCTGAGTACTGAGCACCCAGCACCCTGAGTACTGAGCACGCAGCACCCCGAGCACTGAGCACCCTGAGTACTGAGCACTAAACACCCAGAGCGCTGAGCACCCAGCACCCCAAGCACGGAGCACCCAGGACCCCGAGCACTGAGTACTGAGCACCCAGCACCCTGAGTACTGAGCACCGAGCTCCCCGAGCACTGAGCACCCTGAGTACTGAGCACCCAGCACCCCGATCACAGAGCACCCAGCACACTCAGCACTGAGGACCCAGCACCCCGAGCACTGAGCACCGAGCACCCTGAGTACTGAGCACCCTGAGGACTGAGCACCGATCACCCTGAACACTGAGCACCCAGCACCCTGAGTACTGAGCACCCAGCACCCTGAGTACTGAGCACCGAGCACTCCGAGCATTGAGCACCCAGCACGCTGAGCACTGAGCACCCAGCACCCTGAGTACTGAGCACCCAGCACCCTGAGTACTGAGCACCCAGCACCCTGAGTACTGAGCACCCAGCACCCTGAGTACTGAGCACCCAGCATCCTGAGTACTGAGCACCCAGCACCCTGAGTACTGAGCACCCAGCACCCTGAGTACTGAGCACCCAGCACCCTGAGCACTGAACACCCAGCACCCTGAGCACTGAGCACCCAGCACCAAGAGTACTGAGCACCGAGCACCCCGAGCACTGAGCACACAGCACCCTGAGTAACGAGCACCCAGCACCCCGAGTACTGAGCACCCAGCACCGTGACTACTGAGCACCCAGCACCCTGAGTACTGAGCACCCAGCACCCTGAGCACTGAGCACAAAGCACGCTGAGAACTGAGCACTGAGCACCCTGAGTACTGAGCACCAAGGACCCTGAGCACTGAGCACCCAGCACGCTGAGTACTGAGCGCTGAGCACCCTGAGTACTGAGCACCGAGCACCCTGAGTACTGAGCACCCCGCACCCTGAGCACTGAGCAGCCAGCACCCTGAGCACTGAGCACCCAGCACCCCGAGCACTGAGCACCCAGCACCCTGAGTACTGAGCACCCATCACCCTGAGTACTGAGCACTCAGCACCCTGAGTACTGAACACCGAGCACCCCGAGCACTGAGCACCCAGCACCCTGAGCACTGAGCACCCTGAGGACTGAGCACCCAGCACCCTGAGCACTGAGCACCCAGCAACCCGAGCACTGAGCACCCAGCACCCTGAGTACTGAGCACCCTGAGTAATGAGCACCCAGCACCCCGAGCACTGAGCACCCAGCACCCTGAGTACTGAGCACCCTGAGTACTGAGCACCCATCACCCTGAGAACTGAGCACCCAGCACCGTGAGTACTGAGCACCCAGCACCCTGAGCACTGAGCACCCAGCAACCTGAGTACTGAGCACCCAGCACCCTGAGTACTGAGCACCCAGCACCATGTGTACTGAGCACCGAGCACCCCGAGTACTGAGCACCCAGCACCCTGAGCACTGAGCACCCAGCACCCTGAGTACTGAGCACCCAGAACCCTGAGTACTGAGCACCCAGCACCCCGAGCACTGAGCACCCTGAGTACTGAGCACTAAGCACCCTGAGCGCTGAGCACCCAGCACCCCAAGCACGGAGCACCCAGGACCCCGAGCACTGAGTACTGAGCACCCAGCACCCTGAGTACTGAGCACCGAGCTCCCCGAGCACTGAGCACCCTGAGTACTGAGCACCCAGCACCCCGATCACAGAGCACACAGCACCCTCAGCACTGAGCACCCAGCACCCCGAGCACTGAGCACCCAGCACCCTGAGTACTGAGCACCCAGCACCCTGAGTACTGAGCACCGAGCACTCCGAGCACTGAGCACCCAGCACACTGAGCACTGAGCACCCAGCACCCTGAGTACTGAGCACCCAGCACCCTGAGCACTGAGCACCCAGCACCCTGAGTACTGAGCACCCAGCACCCTGAGCACTGAGCACCCAGCACCCTGAGTACTGAGCACCCAGGACCCCGAGCACTGAGCACCCAGTACCCCGAGCACTGAGCACCCTGAGTACTTTGCACCCAGCACCCTGAGTACTGAGCACTAAGCACCCAGAGCGCTGAGCACCCAGCACCCCAAGCACGGAGCACCCAGGACCCCGAGCACTGAGTACTGAGCACCCAGCACCCTGAGTACTGAGCACCGAGCTCCCCGAGCACTGAGCACCCTGAGTACTTAGCACCCAGCACCCCGAGCACTGAGCACCCAGCACCCCGAGTACTGAGCACCCAGCACCCCGAGCACTGAGCACCCAGCACCCTGAGCACTGAGCACCCAGCACCCCAAGCACTGAGCACCCAGCACCCCGAGCACTGAGCACCCAGCACCCCGAGTACTGAGCACCCAGCACCCCGAGCACTGAGCACCCAGCACCCTGAGCACTGAGCACCCAGCACCCCAAGCACTGAGCACCCAGCACGCTGAGTACTGAGTACTGAGCACCCTGAGTACTGAGCACCCAGCACCCTGAGCACTGAGCACCCAGCACCCTGAGTACTGAGCACCGAGCACCCTGAGTACTGAGCACACAGCACCCTGAGTACTGAGCACCCAGCAGCAAGAGTACTGAGCACCGAGCATCCTGAGCACTGAGCACCGAGCACCCCGAGCACTGAGCACCCAGCATCCTGAGTACTGAGCACCCAGCCCCAAGAGTACTGAGCACCGAGCACCCCGAGCACTGAGCACCCAGCACCCTGAGTACTGAGCACCCAGCACCCTGAGCACTGAGCACAAAGCACGCTGAGTACTGAGCACTGAGCACCCTGAGTACTGAACACCAAGGACCCTGAGCACTGAGCACCCAGCACGCTGAGTACTGAGCGCTGAGCACCCTGAGTACTGAGCACCGAGCACCCTGAGTACTGAGCACCCAGCACCCTGAGCACTGAGCAGCCAGCACCCTGAGCACTGAGCACCCAGCTCCCCGAGCACTGAGCACCCAGCACCCTGAGTAATGAGCACCCAGCACCATGAGTACTGAGCACTCAGCACCCTGAGTACTGAGCACCGAGCACCCCGAACACTGAGCGCCCAGCACCCTGAGCACTGAGCACCCTGAGGACTGAGCACCCAGCACGCTGAGTACTGAGCACCCAGCATCCTGAGTACTGAGCACCGATCACCCTGAGCACTGAGCACCGAGCAACCCGAGCACTGAGCACCCAGCACCCTGAGTACTTAGCACCCTGAGTACTGACCACCAAGCACCCCGAGCACTGAGCACCCAGGACCCTGAGTACTGAGCACCCTGAGTACTGAGCACCCAGCACCCTGAGTACTGAGCACCCTGAGTACTGAGCACCCAGCACCCTGAGCACTGAGCACCCAGCACCCTGAGTACTGAGCACCCAGCACCCTGAGCACTGAGCACCCAGCACCCTGAGTACTGAGCACCCAGCACACTGAGAACTTACCACCCAGCACCCTGAGCACTGAGCACCCAGCACCCTGAGTACTGAGCACCGAGCACCCTGAGTACTGAGCACCCAGCACCCTGAGTACTGAGCACCCAGCACCCTGAGTACTGAGCACCGAGCACCCCGAGTACTGAGCACCAAGCACCCTGAGCACTGAGCACCCAGCACCCTGAGTACTGAGCACCCAGCACCCTGAGTACTGAGCACGCAGCACCCCGAGCAGTTGAGCACCCTGAGTACTGAGCACCCAGCACCCTGAGTACTGAGCACCCAGCACCCTGAGTACTGAGCACCGAGCTCCCCGAGCACTGAGCACCCTGAGTACTGAGCACCCAGCACCCCGATCACAGAGCACCCAGCACACTCAGCACTGAGGACCCAGCACCCCGAGCACTGAGCACCAAGCACCCTGAGTACTGAGCACCCTGAGGACTGAGCACCGATCACCCTGAACACTGAGCACCCAGCACCCTGAGTACTGAGCACCCAGCACCCTGAGTACTGAGCACCGAGCACTCCGAGCATTGAGCACCCAGCACCCTGAGCACTGAGCACCCAGCACCCTGAGTACTGAGCACCCAGCACCCTGAGTACTGAGCACCCAGCACCCTGAGTACTGAGCACCCAGCACCAAGAGTACTGAGCACCGAGCACCCTGAGTAATGAGCACCCACCACCCCGAGTACTGAGCACCCAGCACCGTGAGTACTGAGCACCCAGCACCCTGAGTACTGAGCACCGAGCTCCCCGAGCACTGAGCACCCTGAGTACTGAGTACCCAGCACCCCGATCACAGAGCACCCAGCACACTCAGCACTGAGCACCCAGCACCCCGAGCACTGAGCACACAGCACCCTGAGTACTGAGCACCCTGAGGACTGAGCACCGATCACCCTGAGCACTGAGCACCCAGCACCCTGAGTACTGAGCACCCAGCACCCTGAGTACTGAGCACCGAGCACTCCGAGCACTGAACACCCAGCACCCTGAGCACTGAGCACCCAGCACCCTGAGTACTGAGCACCCAGCACCCTGAGTACTGAGCACCCAGCACCCTGAGTACTGAGCACCCAGCACCCTGAATACTGAGCACCCAGCATCCTGAGTACTGAGCACCCAGCACCCTGAGTACTGAGCACCCAGCACCCCGAGCACTGAACACCCAGCACCCTGAGCACTGAGCACCCAGCACCAAGAGTACTGAGCACCGAGCACCCCGAGCACTGAGCACACAGCACCCTGAGTAACGAGCACCCAGCACCCCGAGTACTGAGCACCCAGCACCGTGACTACTGAGCACCCAGCACCCTGAGTACTGAGCACCCAGCACCCTGAGCACTGAGCACAAAGCACGCTGAGAACTGAGCACTGAGCACCCTGAGTACTGAGCACCAAGGACCCTGAGCACTGAGCACCCAGCACGCTGAGTACTGAGCGCTGAGCACCCTGAGTACTGAGCACCGAGCACCCTGAGTACTGAGCACCCCGCACCCTGAGCACTGAGCAGCCAGCACCCTGAGCACTGAGCACCCAGCACCCCGAGCACTGAGCACCCAGCACCCTGAGTACTGAGCACCCAGCACCCTGAGTACTGAGCACTCAGCACCCTGAGTACTGAACACCGAGCACCCCGAGCACTGAGCACCCAGCACCCTGAGCACTGAGCACCCTGAGGACTGAGCACCCAGCACCCTGAGCACTGAGCACCCAGCAACCCGAGCACTGAGCACCCAGCACCCTGAGTACTGAGCACCCTGAGTAATGAGCACCCAGCACCCCGAGCACTGAGCACCCAGCACCCTGAGTACTGAGCACCCTGAGTACTGAGCACCCATCACCCTGAGAACTGAGCACCCAGCACCGTGAGTACTGAGCACCCAGCACCCTGAGCACTGAGCACCCAGCACCCTGAGTACTGAGCACCCAGCACCCTGTGTACTGAGCACCGAGCACCCCGAGTACTGAGCACCCAGCACCCTGAGCACTGAGCACCCAGCACCCTGAGTACTGAGCACCCAGAACCCTGAGTACTGAGCACCCAGCACCCCGAGCACTGAGCACCCTGAGTACTGAGCACTAAGCACCCTGAGCGCTGAGCACCCAGCACCCCAAGCACGGAGCACCCAGGACCCCGAGCACTGAGTACTGAGCACCCAGCACCCTGAGTACTGAGCACCGAGCTCCCCGAGCACTGAGCACCCTGAGTACTGAGCACCCAGCACCCCGATCACAGAGCACACAGCACCCTCAGCACTGAGCACCCAGCACCCCGAGCACTGAGCACCCAGCACCCTGAGTACTGAGCACACTGAGGACTGAGCACCGATCAACCTGAGCACTGAGCACCCAGCACCCTGAGTACTGAGCACCCAGCACCCTGAGTACTGAGCACCGAGCACTCCGAGCACTGAGCACCCAGCACCCTGAGCACTGAGCACCCAGCACCCTGAGTACTGAGCACCCAGCACCCTGAGCACTGAGCACCCAGCACCCTGAGTACTGAGCACCCAGCACCCTGAGCACTGAGCACCCAGCACCCTGAGTACTGAGCACCCAGCACCCCGAGCACTGAGCACCCAGCACCCCGAGCACTGAGCACCCTGAGTACTTTGCACCCAGCACCCTGAGTACTGAGCACTAAGCACCCAGAGCGCTGAGCACCCAGCACCCCAAGCACGGAGCACCCAGGACCCCGAGCACTGAGTACTGAGCACCCAGCACCCTGAGTACTGAGCACCGAGCTCCCCGAGCACTGAGCACCCTGAGTACTTAGCACCCAGCACCCCGAGCACTGAGCACCCAGCACCCCGAGTACTGAGCACCCAGCACCCCGAGCACTGAGCACCCAGCACCCTGAGCACTGAGCACCCAGCACCCCAAGCACTGAGCACCCAGCACCCCGAGCACTGAGCACCCAGCACCCCGAGTACTGAGCACCCAGCACCCCGAGCACTGAGCACCCAGCACCCTGAGCACTGAGCACCCAGCACCCCAAGCACTGAGCACCCAGCACGCTGAGTACTGAGTACTGAGCACCCTGAGTACTGAGCACCCAGCACCCTGAGCACTGAGCACCTAGCACCCTGAGTACTGAGCACCGAGCACCCTGAGTACTGAGCACACAGCACCCTGAGTACTGAGCACCCAGCAGCAAGAGTACTGAGCACCGAGCATCCTGAGCACTGAGCACCGAGCACCCCGAGCACTGAGCACCCAGCATCCTGAGTACTGAGCACCCAGCCCCAAGAGTACTGAGCACCGAGCACCCTGAGCACTGAGCACCCAGCACCCTGAGTAATGAGCACCCAGCACCCTGAGTACTGAGCACCCAGCACCGTGAGTACTGAGCACCCAGCACCCTGAGTACTGAGCACCCAGCACCCTGAGCACTGAGCACAAAGCACGCTGAGTACTGAGCACTGAGCACCCTGAGTACTGAACACCAAGGACCCTGAGCACTGAGCACCCAGCACGCTGAGTACTGAGCACCCTGAGGACTGAGCACCCAGCACGCTGAGTACTGAGCACCCAGCATCCTGAGTACTGAGCACCGATCACCCTGAGCACTGAGCACCGAGCAACCCGAGCACTGAGCACCCAGCACCCTGAGTACTTAGCACCCTGAGTACTGACCACCCAGCACCCCGAGCACTGAGCACCCAGGACCCTGAGTACTGAGCACCCTGAGTACTGAGCACCCAGCACCCTGAGTACTGAGCACCCTGAGTACTGAGCACCCAGCACCCTGAGCACTGAGCACCCAGCACCCTGAGTACTGAGCACCCAGCACCCTGAGCACTGAGCACCCAGCACCCTGAGTACTGAGCACCCAGCACACTGAGAACTTACCACCCAGCACCCTGAGCACTGAGCACCCAGCACCCTGAGTACTGAGCACCGAGCACCCTGAGTACTGAGCACCCAGCACCCTGAGTACTGAGCACCCAGCACCCTGAGTACTGAGCACCGAGCACCCCGAGTACTGAGCACCAAGCACCCTGAGCACTGAGCACCCAGCACCCTGAGTACTGAGCACACAGCACCCTGAGTACTGAGCACGCAGCACCCCGAGCACTGAGCACCCTGAGTACTGAGCACCCAGCATCCTGAGTACTGAGCACCCAGCACCCTGAGTACTGAGCACCGAGCTCCCCGAGCACTGAGCACCCTGAGTACTGAGCACCCAGCACCCCGATCACAGAGCACCCAGCACACTCAGCACTGAGGACCCAGCACCCCGAGCACTGAGCACCAAGCACCCTGAGTACTGAGCACCCTGAGGACTGAGCACCGATCACCCTGAACACTGAGCACCCAGCACCCTGAGTACTGAGCACCCAGCACCCTGAGTACTGAGCACCGAGCACTCCGAGCATTGAGCACCCAGCACGCTGAGCACTGAGCACCCAGCACCCTGAGTACTGAGCACCCAGCACCCTGAGTACTGAGCACCCAGCACCCTGAGTACTGAGCACCCAGCACCAAGAGTACTGAGCACCGAGCACCCTGAGTAATGAGCACCCACCACCCCGAGTACTGAGCACCCAGCACCCCGAGCACTGAGCACCCAGCACCCCGAGCACTGAGCACCCTGAGTACTTTGCACCCAGCACCCTGAGTACTGAGCACTAAGCACCCAGAGCGCTGAGCACCCAGCACCCCAAGCACGGAGCACCCAGGACCCCGAGCACTGAGTACTGAGCACCCAGCACCCTGAGTACTGAGCACCGAGCTCCCCGAGCACTGAGCACCCTGAGTACTTAGCACCCAGCACCCCGAGCACTGAGCACCCAGCACCCCGAGTACTGAGCACCCAGCACCCCGAGCACTGAGCACCCAGCACCCTGAGCACTGAGCACCCAGCACCCCAAGCACTGAGCACCCAGCACCCCGAGCACTGAGCACCCAGCACCCCGAGTACTGAGCACCCAGCACCCCGAGCACTGAGCACCCAGCACCCTGAGCACTGAGCACCCAGCACCCCAAGCACTGAGCACCCAGCACGCTGAGTACTGAGTACTGAGCACCCTGAGTACTGAGCACCCAGCACCCTGAGCACTGAGCACCTAGCACCCTGAGTACTGAGCACCGAGCACCCTGAGTACTGAGCACACAGCACCCTGAGTACTGAGCACCCAGCAGCAAGAGTACTGAGCACCGAGCATCCTGAGCACTGAGCACCGAGCACCCCGAGCACTGAGCACCCAGCATCCTGAGTACTGAGCACCCAGCCCCAAGAGTACTGAGCACCGAGCACCCTGAGCACTGAGCACCCAGCACCCTGAGTAATGAGCACCCAGCACCCTGAGTACTGAGCACCCAGCACCGTGAGTACTGAGCACCCAGCACCCTGAGTACTGAGCACCCAGCACCCTGAGCACTGAGCACAAAGCACGCTGAGTACTGAGCACTGAGCACCCTGAGTACTGAACACCAAGGACCCTGAGCACTGAGCACCCAGCACGCTGAGTACTGAGCACCCTGAGGACTGAGCACCCAGCACGCTGAGTACTGAGCACCCAGCATCCTGAGTACTGAGCACCGATCACCCTGAGCACTGAGCACCGAGCAACCCGAGCACTGAGCACCCAGCACCCTGAGTACTTAGCACCCTGAGTACTGACCACCCAGCACCCCGAGCACTGAGCACCCAGGACCCTGAGTACTGAGCACCCTGAGAACTGAGCACCCAGCACCCTGAGTACTGAGCACCCTGAGTACTGAGCACCCAGCACCCTGAGCACTGAGCACCCAGCACCCTGAGTACTGAGCACCCAGCACCCTGAGCACTGAGCACCCAGCACCCTGAGTACTGAGCACCCAGCACACTGAGAACTTACCACCCAGCACCCTGAGCACTGAGCACCCAGCACCCTGAGTACTGAGCACCGAGCACCCTGAGTACTGAGCACCCAGCACCCTGAGTACTGAGCACCCAGCACCCTGAGTACTGAGCACCGAGCACCCCGAGTACTGAGCACCAAGCACCCTGAGCACTGAGCACCCAGCACCCTGAGTACTGAGCACACAGCACCCTGAGTACTGAGCACGCAGCACCCCGAGCACTGAGCACCCTGAGTACTGAGCACCCAGCATCCTGAGTACTGAGCACCCAGCACCCTGAGTACTGAGCACCGAGCTCCCCGAGCACTGAGCACCCTGAGTACTGAGCACCCAGCACCCCGATCACAGAGCACCCAGCACACTCAGCACTGAGGACCCAGCACCCCGAGCACTGAGCACCAAGCACCCTGAGTACTGAGCACCCTGAGGACTGAGCACCGATCACCCTGAACACTGAGCACCCAGCACCCTGAGTACTGAGCACCCAGCACCCTGAGTACTGAGCACCGAGCACTCCGAGCATTGAGCACCCAGCACGCTGAGCACTGAGCACCCAGCACCCTGAGTACTGAGCACCCAGCACCCTGAGTACTGAGCACCCAGCACCCTGAGTACTGAGCACCCAGCACCAAGAGTACTGAGCACCGAGCACCCTGAGTAATGAGCACCCACCACCCCGAGTACTGAGCACCCAGCACCGTGAGTACTGAGCACCCAGAACCCTGAGTACTGAGCACCGAGCTCCCCAAGCACTGAGCACCCTGAGTACTGAGTACCCAGCACCCCGATCACAGAGCACCCAGCATTCTCAGCACTGAGCACCCAGCACCCCGAGCACTGAGCACCCAGCACCCTGAGTACTGAGCACCCTGAGGACTGAGCACCGATCACCCTGAGCACTGAGCACCCAGCACCCTGAGTACTGAGCACCCAGCACCCTGAGTACTGAGCACCGAGCACTCCGAGCACTGAACACCCAGCACCCTGAGCACTGAGCACCCAGCACCCTGAGTACTGAGCACCCAGCACCCTGAGTACTGAGCACCCAGCACCCTGAGTACTGAGCACCCAGCACCCTGAGTACTGAGCACCCAGCATCCTGAGTACTGAGCACCCAGCACCCTGAGTACTGAGCACCCAGCACCCTGAGTACTGAGCACCCAGCACCCCGAGCACTGAACACCCAGCACCCTGAGCACTGAGCACCCAGCACCAAGAGTACTGAGCACCGAGCACCCCGAGCACTGAGCACACAGCACCCTGAGTAACGAGCACCCAGCACCCCGAGTACTGAGCACCCAGCACCGTGACTACTGAGCACCCAGCACCCTGAGTACTGAGCACCCAGCACCCTGAGCACTGAGCACAAAGCACGCTGAGAACTGAGCACTGAGCACCCTGAGTACTGAGCACCAAGGACCCTGAGCACTGAGCACCCAGCACGCTGAGTACTGAGCGCTGAGCACCCTGAGTACTGAGCACCGAGCACCCTGAGTACTGAGCACCCCGCACCCTGAGCACTGAGCAGCCAGCACCCTGAGCACTGAGCACCCTGCACCCCGAGCACTGAGCACCCAGCACCCTGAGTACTGAGCACCCAGCACCCTGAGTACTGAGCACTCAGCACCCTGAGTACTGAACACCGAGCACCCCGAGCACTGAGCACCCAGCACCCTGAGCACTGAGCACCCTGAGGACTGAGCACCCAGCACCCTGAGCACTGAGCACCCAGCAACCCGAGCACTGAGCACCCAGCACCCTGAGTACTGAGCACCCTGAGTAATGAGCACCCAGCACCCCGAGCACTGAGCACCCAGCACCATGAGTACTGAGCACCCTGAGTACTGAGCACCCATCACCCTGAGAACTGAGCACCCAGCACCGTGAGTACTGAGCACCCAGCACCCTGAGCACTGAGCACCCAGCACCCTGAGTACTGAGCACCCAGCACCCTGAGTACTGAGCACCCAGCACCCTGTGTACTGAGCACCGAGCACCCCGAGTACTGAGCACCCAGCACCCTGAGCACTGAGCACCCAGCACCCTGAGTACTGAGCACCCAGAACCCTGAGTACTGAGCACCCAGCACCCCGAGCACTGAGCACCCTGAGTACTGAGCAATAAGCACCCTGAGCGCTGAGCACCCAGCACCCCAAGCACGGAGCACCCAGGACCCCGAGCACTGAGTACTGAGCACCCAGCACCCTGAGTACTGAGCACCGAGCTCCCCGAGCACTGAGCACCCTGAGTACTGAGCACCCAGCACCCCGATCACAGAGCACACAGCACCCTCAGCACTGAGCACCCAGCACCCCGAGCACTGAGCACCCAGCACCCTGAGTACTGAGCACACTGAGGACTGAGCACCGATCACCCTGAGCACTGAGCACCCAGCACCCTGAGTACTGAGCACCCAGCACCCTGAGTACTGAGCACCGAGCACTCCGAGCACTGAGCACCCAGCACCCTGAGCACTGAGCACCCAGCACCCTGAGTACTGAGCACCCAGCACACTGAGCACTAAGCACCCAGCACCCTGAGTACTGAGCACCCAGCACCCTGAGCACTGAGCACCCAGCACCCTGAGTACTGAGCACCCAGCACCCCGAGCACTGAGCACCCAGCACCCCGAGCACTGAGCACCCTGAGTACTTTGCACCCAGCAAGCTGAGTACTGAGCACTAAGCACCCAGAGCGCTGAGCACCCAGCACCCCAAGCACGGAGCACCCAGGACCCCGAGCACTGAGTACTGAGCACCCAGCACCCTGAGTACTGAGCACCGAGCTCCCCGAGCACTGAGCACCCTGAGTACTTAGCACCCAGCACCCCGAGCACTGAGCACCCAGCACCCCGAGTACTGAGCACCCAGCACCCCGAGCACTGAGCACCCAGCACCCTGAGCACTGAGCACCCAGCACCCCAAGCACTGAGCACCCAGCACCCCGAGCACTGAGCACCCAGCACCCCGAGTACTGAGCACCCAGCACCCCGAGCACTGAGCACCCAGCACCCTGAGCACTGAGCACCCAGCACCCCAAGCACTGAGCACCCAGCACCCTGAGTACTGAGTACTGAGCACCCTGAGTACTGAGCACCCAGCACCCTGAGCACTGAGCACCCAGCACCCTGAGTACTGAGCACCGAGCACCCTGAGTACTGAGCACACAGCACCCTGAGTACTGAGCACCCAGCAGCAAGAGTACTGAGCACCGAGCATCCTGAGCACTGAGCACCGAGCACCCCGAGCACTGAGCACCCAGCATCCAGAGTACTGAGCACCCAGCACCCTGAGTACTGAGCACCCAGCACCCTGAGCACTGAGCACCCAGCACCCTGAGTACTGAGCACCCAGCACCCAGAGTACTTAGCACCCAGCACCCTGAGCACTGAGCACCCAGCACCCTGAGTACTGAGCACCGAGCACCCTGAGTCATGAGCACCCAGCACCCTGAGTACTGAGCACCCAGCACCCTGTGTACTGAGCACCGAGCACCCCGAGTACTGAGCACCCAGCACCCTGAGCACTGAGCACCCTGCACCCTGAGTACTGAGCACCCAGAACCCTGAGTACTGAGCACCCAGCACCCCGAGCACTGAGCACCCTGAGTACTGAGCACTAAGCACCCTGAGCGCTGAGCACCCAGCACCCCAAGCACGGAGCACCCAGGACCCCGAGCACTGAGTACTGAGCACCCAGCACCCCGATCACAGAGCACACAGCACCCTCAGCACTGAGCACCCAGCACCCCGAGCACTGAGCACCCAGCACCCTGAGTACTGAGCACACTGAGGACTGAGCACCGATCACCCTGAGCACTGAGCACCCAGCACCCTGAGTACTGAGCACCCAGCACCTTGAGTACTGAGCACCCAGCACCCTCTGCACTGAGCACCCAGCACCCTGAGTACTGAGCACCCAGCACCCTGAGTACTGAGCACCCAGCACCCTGAGTACTGAGCACCCAGCACCCTGAGTACTGAGCACCGAGCACCCCGAGTACTGAGAACCCAGCACCCCGAGCACTGAGCAGCCAGCACCCTGAACACTGAGAACCCAGCACCCCAAGCACTGAGCACCCAGCACCCTGAGTACTGAGCACCCAGCAGCTTGAGTACTGAGCACCCAGCACCCTGAACACTGAGCACCCAGCACCCCAAGCACTGAGCACCCAGCACCCTGAGGACTGCGCACCCAGCACCCCGAGCACTGAGCACCCAGCACCCTGAGTACTGAGCACCCAGCACCAAGAGTACTGAGCACCGAGCATCCTGAGCACTGAGCACCGAGCACCCCGAGCACTGAGCACCCAGCACCCTGAGTACTGAGCACCCAGCACCAAGAGTACTGAGCACCGAGCACCCCGAGCACTGAGCACCCAGCACCCTGAGTAATGAGCACTGAGCACCCTGAGCACTGAGCACCCTGAGTACTGAGCACTAAGCACCCAGAGCGCTGAGCACCCAGCACCCCAAGCACGGAGCACCCAGGACCCCGAGCACTGAGTCCTGAGCACCCAGCACCATGACTACTGAGCACCGAGCTCCCCGAGCACTGAGCACCCTGAGTACTGAGCACCCAGCACCCCGATCACAGAGCACCCAGCACACTCAGCACTGAGGACCCAGCACCCCGAGCACTGAGCACCGAGCACCCGGAGTACTGAGCACCCTGAGGACTGAGCACCAATCACCCTGAACACTGAGCACCCAGCACCCTGAGTACTGAGCACCCAGCACCCTGAGTACTGAGCACCGAGCACTCCGAGCACTGAGCACCCAGCACCCTGAGCACTGAGCACCCAGCACCCTGAGTACTGAGCACCCAGCATTCTGAGTACTGAGCACCCAGCACCCCGAGCACTGAGCACCCAGCACCCTGAGCACTGAGCACCCAGCACCCCGAGTACTGAGCACCCAGCACCCTGAGTACTGAGCACCAAGCACCCCGAGCACTGAGCACCCAGCACCCCGAGCACTGAGCACCCAGCACCCCGAGAATGAGCACCCAGCACCCTGAGTACTGAGAACCGAGCACCCTGAGTACTGAGCACCCAGCACCCTGAGCACTGAGCAACCAGCACCCCGAGTACTGAGCTAACAGCACCCCGAGCACTGAGCACCCAGCACCCCAAGAATGAGCACCCAGCACCCTGAGTACTGAGCACCCAGCACCCTGAGTACTGAGCACCCAGCACCCCGAGCACTGAGCACCCTGAGTACTTTGCACCCAGCACCCTGAGTACTGAGCACTAAGCACACAGAGCGCTGAGCACCCAGCACCCCAAGCACGGAGCACCCAGGGCCCCGAGCACTGAGTACTGAGCACCCAGCACCCTGAGTACTGAGCACCGAGCTCCCCGAGCCCTGAGCACCCTGAGTACTGAGCACCCAGCACCCCGATCACAGAGCACCCAGCACCCTCAGCACTGAGCACCCAGCACCCCGAGCACTGAGCACCCCGCACCCTGAGTACTGAGCACACTGAGGACTGAGCACCGATCACCCTGAGCACTGAGCACCCAGCACCCTGAGTACTGAGCACCCAGCACCCTGAGTACTGAGCACTGAGCACCCCGAGTACTGAGCACCCAGCACCCTGAGCACTGAGCAACCAGCACCCCGAGCACTGAGCACGCAGCACCCTGAGTACTGAGCACCCAGCACCCCGAGCCCTGAGCACCCAGCACCCTGAGTACTGAGCACCCTGAGTACTGAGCACCTTGCACCCCGAGCACTGAGCACCCAGCACCCTGAGCACTGAGCACCCTGCACCCTGAGTACTGAGCATCAAGCACCCTGAGCACAGAGCACCCAGCACCCTGAGCACTGAGCACCCAGCACCCTAAGCACTGAGCACCCAGCACCCTGAGTACTGAGCTCCCAACGTACTGAGCATCGAGCACCCCGAGCACTGAGCACCCAGCACCCTGAGTACTGAGCACCCAGCACCCCGAGCACTGAGCACCCAGCACCCTGAGTACTGAGCACCGAGCACCCTGAGTACTGAGCACCCAGCACCCCGAGCACTGAGCATCCAGCACCCCGAGCACTGAGCACTCAGCACTGAGCACCCAGCACCCTGAGTACTGAGCACCCAGCACCCTGAGTACTGAGCACCGAGCACCCCGAGCATTGAGCACCGGGCACCCCGAGCACTGAGCACCCAGCACCCTGAGTACTGAGCACCCAGCACCCTGAGTACTGAGCACTGAGCACACTGAGCACTGAGCAACCAGCACCCTGAGTACTGAGCACCCAGCACCGTGAGTACTGAGTAACCAGCACCCCGAGCACTGAGCACCCAGCACCCTGAGTAATGAGCACCCAGCACCCTGAGTACTGAGCACTGAGCACCCTGAGCACTGAGCACCCAGCACCCTGAGTACTGAGCACCCAGCACCCTGAGCACTGAGCACCCAGCACCCCAAGCACTGAGCACCCAGCACCCTGAGTACTGAGTACTGAGCACCCTGAGTACTGAGCACCCAGCACCCTGAGCACTGAGCACCCAGCACCCTGAGTACTGAGCACCGAGCACCCTGAGCACTGAGCACCCAGCACCCTGAGTACTGAGCACCCAGCACCAAGAGTACTGAGCACCGAGCACCCCGAGCACTGAGCACCCAGCACCCTGAGTAATGAGCACCCAGCACCCCGAGCACTGAGCACCCAGCACCAAGAGTACTGAGCACTGAGCACCCTGAGTACTGAGCACTAAGCACCCTGAGCGCTGAGCACCCAGCACCCCAAGCACGGAGCACCCAGGACCCCGAGCACTGAGTACTGAGCACCCAGCACCCTGAGTACTGAGCACCGAGATCCCCAAGCACTGAGCACCCTGAGTACTGAGTACCCAGCACCCCGATCACAGAGCACCCAGCACACTCAGCACTGAGCACCCAGCACCCCGAGCACTGAGCACCCAGCACCCTGAGTACTGAGCACCCTGAGGACTGAGCACCGATCACCCTGAGCACTGAGCACCCAGCACCCTGAGTACTGAGCACCCAGCACCCTGAGTACTGAGCACCGAGCACTCCGAGCACTGAGCACCCAGCACCCTGAGCACTGAGCACCCAGCACCCTGAGTAATGAGCACCCAGCATCCTGAGCACTGAGCACCCAGCACCCTGAGTACTGAGCACCCAGCACCCTGAGTACTGAGCACCGAGCACTCCGAGCACTGAGCACCCAGGACCCTGAGTACTGAGCACCCAGCACCCTGAGTACTGAGCACCCAGCACCCCGAGCACTGAGCACCCAGCACCCTGAGCACTGAGCACCCAGCACCAAGAGTACTGAGCACCGAGCACCCCGAGCACTGAGCACCCTGAGTACTGAGCACCCAGCACCCCGATCACAGAGCACCCAGCACCCTCAGCACTGAGCACCCAGCACCCCGAGCACTGAGCACCCCGCACCCTGAGTACTGAGCACACTGAGGACTGAGCACCGATCACCCTGAGCACTGAGCACCCAGCACCCTGAGTACTGAGCACCCAGCACCCTGAGTACTGAGCACCGAGCACCCCGAGTACTGAGCACCCAGCACCCTGAGCACTGAGCAGCCAGCACCCTGAGCACTGAGCACCCAGCTCCCCGAGCACTGAGCACCCAGCACACTGAGCACTGAGCACCCAGCTCCCCGAGCACTGAGCACCCAGCACCCTGAGCACTGAGCACCCAGCACCCCGAGTACTGAGCACCCAGCACCCTGAGTACTGAGCACCGAGCACCCCGAGCACTGAGCACCCAGCACCCCGAGCACTGAGAACCCAGCACCCCGAGAATTAGCACCCAGCACCCTGAGTACTGAGAACCGAGTACCCTCAGTACTGAGCACCCAGCACGCTGAGCACTGAGCACCCAGCACCCCGAGTCCTGAGCAAACAGCACACCGAGCACTGAGCACCCAGCACCCCGAGAATGAGCACCCAGCACCCTGAGTACTGAGCACCCAGCACCCTGAGTACTGAGCACCCTGAGGACTGAGCACCGATCACCCTGAGCACTGAGCACCCAGCACCCTGAGTACTGAGCACCCAGCACCCTGAGTACTGAGCACCGAGCACCCCGAGTACTGAGCACCCAGCACCCTGAGCACTGAGCACCTAGCAACCCGAGCACTGAGCACGCAGCACCCTGAGTACTGAGCACCCAGCACTCCGAGCCCTGAGCACACAGCACCCTGAGTACTGAGCACCCTGAGTACTGAGCACCTAGCACCCCGAGCACTGAGCACCCAGCACCCTGAGCACTGAGCACCCTGCACCCTGAGTACTGAGCATCAAGCACCCTGAGCACTGAGCACCCAGCACCCTGAGCACTGAGCACCCAGGACCCTGAGCACTGAGCACCCAGCACCCTGAGTACTGAGCACCCAACCTACTGAGCATCGAGCACCCCGAGCACTGAGCACCCAGCATCCTGAGTACTGAGCACCGAGCACCCCGAGTACTGAGCACCCAGCACCCTGAGCACTGAGCACCCAGCACCCTGAGTACTGAGCACCGAGAACCCTGAGTACTGAGCACCCAGCACCCTGAGCACTGAGCACCCTGAGTACTGAGCACTAAGCACCCTGAGCGCTGATCACCCAGCACCCCAAGCACGGAGCACCCAGGACACCCAGCACTTAGTACTGAGCACCCAGCACCCTGAGTACTGAGCACCCAGCACCCTGAGTACTGAGCACCCAGCACCCTGAGCACTGAGGACGCAGCACCCTGAGTACTGAGCACCCAGCACCCTGAGTACTGAGCACCCAGCACCCTGAGTACTGAGCACCCAGCACCCTGAGTACTGAGCACCCAGCACCCTGAGTACTGAGCACCCAGCACCCTGAGTACTGAGCACCCAGCACCCTGAGAACTGAGCACGCAGCACCCTGAGTACTGAGCACCCAGCACCCTGAGTACTGAGCACCCAGCACCCTGAGTACTGAGCACCCAGCACCCTGAGTACTGAGCACCCAGCACCCTGAGTACTGAGCACTGAGCACCCCGAGTACTGAGCACACAGCACCCCGAGCACTAAGCACCCAGCACCCTGAACACTGAGCACCCAGCACCCCAAGCACTGAGCACCCAGCAACCTGAGTACTGAGCACCCAGCACCCTGAGTACTGAGCACCCAGCACCCTGAGTACTGAGCACCCAGCACCCCGAGCACTGAGCACCCAGCACCCTGAGTACTGAGCACCGAGCACCAAGAGTACTGAGCACCGAGCACCAAGAGTACTGAGCACCGAGCACCCCGAGCACTGAGCACCCAGCACCCTGAGTAATGAGCACCCAGCACCCCGAGCACTGAGCACCCAGCACCAAGAGTACTGAGCACTGAGCACCCTGAGTACTGAGCACTAAGCACCCTGAGCGCTGAGCACCCAGCACCCCAAGCACGGAGCACCCAGGACCCCGAGCACTGAGTACTGAGCACCCAGCACCCTGAGTACTGAGCACCGAGATCCCCAAGCACTGAGCACCCTGAGTACTGAGTACACAGCACCCCGATCACAGAGCACCCAGCACACTCAGCACTGAGCACCCAGCACCCCGAGCACTGAGCACCCAGCACCCTGAGTACTGAGCACCCTGAGGACTGAGCACCGATCACCCTGAGCACTGAGCACCCAGCACCCTGAGTACTGAGCACCCAGCACCCTGAGTACTGAGCACCGAGCACTCCGAGCACTGAGCACCCAGCACCCTGAGCACTGAGCACCCAGCACCCTGAGTAATGAGCACCCAGCATCCTGAGCACTGAGCACCCAGCACCCTGAGTACTGAGCACCCAGCACCCTGAGTACTGAGCACCGAGCACTCCGAGCACTGAGCACCCAGGACCCTGAGTACTGAGCACCCAGCACCCTGAGTACTGAGCACCCAGCACCCCGAGCACTGAGCACCCAGCACCCTGAGCACTGAGCACCCAGCACCAAGAGTACTGAGCACCGAGCACCCCGAGCACTGAGCACCCTGAGTACTGAGCACCCAGCACCCCGATCACAGAGCACCCAGCACCCTCAGCACTGAGCACCCAGCACCCCGAGCACTGAGCACCCCGCACCCTGAGTACTGAGCACACTGAGGACTGAGCACCGATCACCCTGAGCACTGAGCACCCAGCACCCTGAGTACTGAGCACCCAGCACCCTGAGTACTGAGCACCGAGCACCCCGAGTACTGAGCACCCAGCACCCTGAGCACTGAGCAGCCAGCACCCTGAGCACTGAGCACCCAGCTCCCCGAGCACTGAGCACCCAGCACACTGAGCACTGAGCACCCAGCTCCCCGAGCACTGAGCACCCAGCACCCTGAGCACTGAGCACCCAGCACCCCGAGTACTGAGCACCCAGCACCCTGAGTACTGAGCACCGAGCACCCCGAGCACTGAGCACCCAGCACCCCGAGCACTGAGAACCCAGCACCCCGAGAATTAGCACCCAGCACCCTGAGTACTGAGAACCGAGTACCCTCAGTACTGAGCACCCAGCACGCTGAGCACTGAGCACCCAGCACCCCGAGTCCTGAGCAAACAGCACACCGAGCACTGAGCACCCAGCACCCCGAGAATGAGCACCCAGCACCCTGAGTACTGAGCACCCAGCACCCTGAGTACTGAGCACCCTGAGGACTGAGCACCGATCACCCTGAGCACTGAGCACCCAGCACCCTGAGTACTGAGCACCCAGCACCCTGAGTACTGAGCACCGAGCACCCCGAGTACTGAGCACCCAGCACCCTGAGCACTGAGCACCTAGCAACCCGAGCACTGAGCACGCAGCACCCTGAGTACTGAGCACCCAGCACTCCGAGCCCTGAGCACACAGCACCCTGAGTACTGAGCACCCTGAGTACTGAGCACCTAGCACCCCGAGCACTGAGCACCCAGCACCCTGAGCACTGAGCACCCTGCACCCTGAGTACTGAGCATCAAGCACCCTGAGCACTGAGCACCCAGCACCCTGAGCACTGAGCACCCAGGACCCTGAGCTCTGAGCACCCAGCACCCTGAGTACTGAGCACCCAACCTACTGAGCATCGAGCACCCCGAGCACTGAGCACCCAGCATCCTGAGTACTGAGCACCGAGCACCCCGAGTACTGAGCACCCAGCACCCTGAGCACTGAGCACGCAGCACCCTGAGTACTGAGCACCCAGCACCCTGAGCACTGAGCAGCCAGCACCCTGAGCACTGAGCACCCAGCTCCCCGGGCACTGAGCACCCAGCACCCTGAGCACTGAGCACCAAGCACCCCGAGTACTGAGCACCCAGCACCCTGAGTACTGAGCACCGAGCACCCCGAGCACTGAGCACCCAGCACCCCGAGCACTGAGAACCCAGCACCCCGAGAATTAGCACCCAGCACCCTGAGTACTGAGAACCGAGTACCCTCAGTACTGAGCACCCAGCACGCTGAGCACTGAGCACCCAGCACCCCGAGTACTGAGCAAACAGCACACCGAGCACTGAGCACCCAGCACCCCGAGAATGAGCACCCAGCACCCTGAGTACTGAGCACCCAGCACCCTGAGTACTGAGCACCATGAGGACTGAGCACCGATCACCCTGAGCACTGAGCACCCAGCACCCTGAGTACTGAGCACCCAGCACCCTGAGTACTGAGCACCGAGCACCCCGAGTACTGAGCACCCAGCACCCTGAGCACTGAGCACCTAGCAACCCGAGCACTGAGCACGCAGCACCCTGAGTACTGAGCACCCAGCACTCCGAGCCCTGAGCACACAGCACCCTGAGTACTGAGCACCCTGAGTACTGAGCACCTAGCACCCCGAGCACTGAGCACCCAGCACCCTGAGCACTGAGCACCCAGCACCCTGAGCACTGAGCACCCAGGACCCTGAGCACTGAGCACCCAGCACCCTGAGTACTGAGCACTAAGCACCCTGAGCGCTGATCACCCAGCACCCCAAGCACGGAGCACCCAGGACACCCAGCACTTAGTACTGAGCACCCAGCACCCTGAGTACTGAGCACCGAGCTCCCCGAGCACTGAGCACCCTGAGTACTGAGCACCCAGCACCCCGATCACAGAGCACACAGCACCCTCAGCACTGAGCACCTAGCACCCCGAGCACTGAGCACCCAGCACCCTGAGTACTGAGCACACTGAGGACTGAGCACCGATCACCCTGAGCACTGAGCACTCAGCACCCTGAGTACTGAGCACCCAGCACCCTGAGTACTGAGCACCCAGCACCCTGAGCACTGAGCACGCAGCACCCTGAGTACTGAGCACCCAGCACCCTGAGTACTGAGCACTGAGCACCCCGAGTACTGAGCACCCAGCACCCCGAGCACTAAGCACCCAGCACCCTGAACACTGAGCACCCAGCACCCCAAGCACTGAGCACCCAGCAACCTGAGTACTGAGCACCCAGCACCCTGAGTACTGAGCACCCAGCACCCTGAGTACTGAGCACCCAGCACCCCGAGCACTGAGCACCCAGCACCCTGAGTACTGAGCACCGAGCACCAAGAGTACTGAGCACCGAGCATCCTGAGCACTGAGCACCGAGCACCCCGAGCACTGAGCACCTAGCACCCTGAGTACTGAGCACCCAGAACCAAGAGTACTGAGCACCGAGCACCCCGAGCACTGAGCACCCAGCACCCTGAGTAATGAGCACACAGCACCCCGAGTACTGAGCACCGAGCACCGTGAGTACTGAGCACCCAGCACCCTGAGTACTGAGCACCCAGCACCCTGAGCACTGAGCACAAAGCACGCTGAGTACTGAGCACTGAGCACCCTGAGTACTGAGCACCAAGGACCCTGAGCACTGAGCACCCAGCACGCTGAGTACTGAGCGCTGAGCACCCTGAGTACTGAGCACCGAGCACCCTGAGTACTGAGCACCCAGCACCCTGAGCACTGAGCAGCCAGCACCCTGAGCACTGAGCACCCAGCTCCCCGAGCACTGAGCACCCAGCACCCTGAGCACTGAGCACCCAGCACCCCGAGTACTGAGCACCCAGCACCCTGATTACTGAGCACCGAGCACCCCGAGCACTGAGCACCCAGCACCCCGAGCACTGAGAACCCAGCACCCCGAGAATTAGCACCCAGCACCCTGAGTACTGAGAACCGAGTACCCTCAGTACTGAGCACCCAGCACGCTGAGCACTGAGCACCCAGCACCCCGAGTACTGAGCAAACAGCACACCGAGCACTGAGCACCCAGCACCCCGAGAATGAGCACCCAGCACCCTGAGTACTGAGCACCCAGCACCCTGAGTACTGAGCACCGAGCACCCCGAGTACTGAGCACCCAGCACCCTGAGCACTGAGCACCCAGCACCCTGAGTACTGAGCACCGAGAACCCTGGGTACTGAGCACCCAGCACCCTGAGCACTGAGCACCCTGAGGACTGAGCACCGATCACCCTGAGCACTGAGCACCCAGCACCCTCAGTACTGAGCACCCAGCACCCTGAGTACTGAGCACCGAGCACCCCGAGTACTGAGCACCCAGCACCCTGAGCACTGAGCACCTAGCAACCCGAGCACTGAGCACGCAGCACCCTGAGTACTGAGCACCCAGCACCCCGAGCCCTGAGCACACAGCACCCTGAGTACTGAGCACCCTGAGTACTGAGCACCTAGCAACCCGAGCACTGAGCACCCTGCACCCTGAGTACTGAGCATCAAGCACTCTGAGCACTGAGCACCCAGCACCCTGAGCACTGAGCACCCAGGACCCTGAGCACTGAGCACCCAGCACCCTGAGTACTGAGCACCCAACCTACTGAGCATCGAGCACCCCGAGCACTGAGCACCCAGCATCCTGAGTACTGAGCACCGAGCACCCCGAGTACTGAGCACCCAGCACCCTGAGCACTGAGCACCCAGCACCCTGAGTACTGAGTACCGAGAACCCTGGGTACTGAGCACCCAGCACCCTGAGCACTGAGCACCCTGAGTACTGAGCACTAAGCACCCTGAGCGCTGATCACCCAGCACCCCAAGCACGGAGCACCCAGGACACCAAGCACTGAGTACTGAGCACCCAGCACCCTGAGTACTGAGCACCGAGCTCCCCGAGCACTGAGCACCCTGAGTACTGAGCACCCAGCACCCCGATCACAGAGCACACAGCACCCTCAGCACTGAGCACCCAGCACCCCGAGCACTGAGCACCCAGCACCCTGAGTACTGAGCACACTGAGGACTGAGCACCGATCACCCTGAGCACTGAGCACCCAGCACCCTGAGTACTGAGCACCCAGCACCCTGAGTACTGAGCACCCAGCACCCTGAGCACTGAGCACGCAGCACCCTGAGTACTGAGCACCCAGCACCCTGAGTACTGAGCACCCAGCACCCTGAGTACTGAGCACCCAGCACCCTGAGTACTGAGCACCCAGCACCCAACATACTGAGCATCGAGCACCCCGAGCACTGAGCACCCAGCACCCTGAGTACTGAGCACCGAGCACCCCGAGTACTGAGCACCCAGCACCCTGAGCACTGAGCACCCAGCACCCTGAGTACTGAGCACCCAGAACCCTGCGTACTGAGCACCCAGCACCCCGAGCACTGAGCACCCTGAGTACTGAGCACTAAGCACCCTGAGTGCTGAGCACCCAGCACCCCAAGCACGGAGCACCCAGGACCCCGAGCACTGAGTACTGAGCACCCAGCACCCTGAGTACTGAGCACCGAGCTCCCCGAGCACTGAGCACCCTGAGTACTGAGCACCCAGCACCCCGATCACAGAGCACACAGCATCCTCAGCACTGAGCACCCAGCACCCCGAGCACTGAGCACCCAGCACCCTGAGTACTGAGCACACTGAGGACTGAGCACCGATCACCCTGAGCACTGAGCACCCAGCACCCTGAGTACTGAGCACCCAGCACCCTGAGTACTGAGCACCCAGCACCCTGAGCACTGAGCACGCAGCACCCTGAGTACTGAGCACCCAGCACCCTGAGTACTGAGCACCCAGCACCCTGAGTACTGAGCACCCAGCACCCCGAGCACTGAGCACCCAGCACCCTGAGTACTGAGCACCGAGCACCAAGAGTACTGAGCACCGAGCATCCTGAGCACTGAGCACCGAGCACCCCGAGCACTGAGCACCTAGCACCCTGAGTACTGAGCACCCAGAACCAAGAGTACTGAGCACCGAGCACCCCGAGCACTGAGCACCCAGCACCCTGAGTAATGACCACCCAGCACCCCGAGTACTGAGCACCGAGCACCGTGAGTACTGAACACCCAGCACCCTGAGTACTGAGCACCCAGCACCCTGAGCACTGAGCACAAAGCACGCTGAGTACTGAGCACTGAGCACCCTGAGTACTGAGCACCAAGGACCCTGAGCACTGAGCACCCAGCACGCTGAGTACTGAGCGCTGAGCACCCTGAGTACTGAGCACCGAGCACCCTGAGTACTGAGCACCCAGCACCCTGAGCACTGAGCAGCCAGCACCCTGAGCACTGAGCACCCAGCTCCCCGGGCACTGAGCACCCAGCACCCTGAGCACTGAGCACCAAGCACCCCGAGTACTGAGCACCCAGCACCCTGAGTACTGAGCACCGAGCACCCCGAGCACTGAGCACCCAGCACCCCGAGCACTGAGAACCCAGCACCCCGAGAATTAGCACCCAGCACCCTGAGTACTGAGAACCGAGTACCCTCAGTACTGAGCACCCAGCACGCTGAGCACTGAGCACCCAGCACCCCGAGTACTGAGCAAACAGCACACCGAGCACTGAGCACCCAGCACCCCGAGAATGAGCACCCAGCACCCTGAGTACTGAGCACCCAGCACCCTGAGTACTGAGCACCATGAGGACTGAGCACCGATCACCCTGAGCACTGAGCACCCAGCACCCTGAGTACTGAGCACCCAGCACCCTGAGTACTGAGCACCGAGCACCCCGAGTACTGAGCACCCAGCACCCTGAGCACTGAGCACCTAGCAACCCGAGCACTGAGCACGCAGCACCCTGAGTACTGAGCACCCAGCACTCCGAGCCCTGAGCACACAGCACCCTGAGTACTGAGCACCCTGAGTACTGAGCACCTAGCACCCCGAGCACTGAGCACCCAGCACCCTGAGCACTGAGCACCCAGCACCCTGAGCACTGAGCACCCAGGACCCTGAGCACTGAGCACCCAGCACCCTGAGTACTGAGCACCCAACCTACTGAGCATCGAGCACCCCGAGCACTGAGCACCCAGCACCCTGAGTACTGAGCACCCAGCACCCCGAGTACTGAGCACCCAGCACCCTGAGCACTGAGCACCCAGCACCCTGAGTACTGAGCACCGAGAACCCTGGGTACTGAGCACCCAGCACCCTGAGCACTGAGCACCCTGAGGACTGAGCACCGATCACCCTGAGCACTGAGCACCCAGCACCCTCAGTACTGAGCACCCAGCACCCTGAGTACTGAGCACCGAGCACCCCGAGTACTGAGCACCCAGCACCCTGAGCACTGAGCACCTAGCAACCCGAGCACTGAGCACGCAGCACCCTGAGTACTGAGCACCCAGCACCCCGAGCCCTGAGCACACAGCACCCTGAGTACTGAGCACCCTGAGTACTGAGCACCTAGCAACCCGAGCACTGAGCACCCTGCACCCTGAGTACTGAGCATCAAGCACTCTGAGCACTGAGCACCCAGCACCCTGAGCACTGAGCACCCAGGACCCTGAGCACTGAGCACCCAGCACCCTGAGTACTGAGCACCCAACCTACTGAGCATCGAGCACCCCGAGCACTGAGCACCCAGCATCCTGAGTACTGAGCACCGAGCACCCCGAGTACTGAGCACCCAGCACCCTGAGCACTGAGCACCCAGCACCCTGAGTACTGAGCACCGAGAACCCTGGGTACTGAGCACCCAGCACCCTGAGCACTGAGCACCCAGAGTACTGAGCACTAAGCACCCTGAGCGCTGATCACCCAGCACCCCAAGCACGGAGCACCCAGGACACCAAGCACTGAGTACTGAGCACCCAGCACCCTGAGTACTGAGCACCGAGCTCCCCGAGCACTGAGCACCCTGAGTACTGAGCACCCAGCACCCCGATCACAGAGCACACAGCACCCTCAGCACTGAGCACCCAGCACCCCGAGCACTGAGCACCCAGCACCCTGAGTACTGAGCACACTGAGGACTGAGCACCGATCACCCTGAGCACTGAGCACCCAGCACCCTGAGTACTGAGCACCCAGCACCCTGAGTACTGAGCACCCAGCACCCTGAGCACTGAGCACGCAGCACCCTGAGTACTGAGCACCCAGCACCCTGAGTACTGAGCACCCAGCACCCTGAGTACTGAGCACCCAGCACCCTGAGTACTGAGCACCCAGCACCCAACATACTGAGCATCGAGCACCCCGAGCACTGAGCACCCAGCACCCTGAGTACTGAGCACCGAGCACCCCGAGTACTGAGCACCCAGCACCCTGAGCACTGAGCACCCAGCACCCTGAGTACTGAGCACCCAGAACCCTGCGTACTGAGCACCCAGCACCCCGAGCACTGAGCACCCTGAGTACTGAGCACTAAGCACCCTGAGTGCTGAGCACCCAGCACCCCAAGCACGGAGCACCCAGGACCCCGAGCACTGAGTACTGAGCACCCAGCACCCTGAGTACTGAGCACCGAGCTCCCCGAGCACTGAGCACCCTGAGTACTGAGCACCCAGCACCCCGATCACAGAGCACACAGCATCCTCAGCACTGAGCACCCAGCACCCCGAGCACTGAGCACCCAGCACCCTGAGTACTGAGCACACTGAGGACTGAGCACCGATCACCCTGAGCACTGAGCACCCAGCACCCTGAGTACTGAGCACCCAGCACCCTGAGTACTGAGCACCCAGCACCCTGAGCACTGAGCACGCAGCACCCTGAGTACTGAGCACCCAGCACCCTGAGTACTGAGCACCCAGCACCCTGAGTACTGAGCACCCAGCACCCCGAGCACTGAGCACCCAGCACCCTGAGTACTGAGCACCGAGCACCAAGAGTACTGAGCACCGAGCATCCTGAGCACTGAGCACCGAGCACCCCGAGCACTGAGCACCTAGCACCCTGAGTACTGAGCACCCAGAACCAAGAGTACTGAGCACCGAGCACCCCGAGCACTGAGCACCCAGCACCCTGAGTAATGACCACCCAGCACCCCGAGTACTGAGCACCGAGCACCGTGAGTACTGAACACCCAGCACCCTGAGTACTGAGCACCCAGCACCCTGAGCACTGAGCACAAAGCACGCTGAGTACTGAGCACTGAGCACCCTGAGTACTGAGCACCAAGGACCCTGAGCACTGAGCACCCAGCACGCTGAGTACTGAGCGCTGAGCACCCTGAGTACTGAGCACCGAGCACCCTGAGTACTGAGCACCCAGCACCCTGAGCACTGAGCAGCCAGCACCCTGAGCACTGAGCACCCAGCTCCCCGGGCACTGAGCACCCAGCACCCTGAGCACTGAGCACCAAGCACCCCGAGTACTGAGCACCCAGCACCCTGAGTACTGAGCACCGAGCACCCCGAGCACTGAGCACCCAGCACCCCGAGCACTGAGAACCCAGCACCCCGAGAATTAGCACCCAGCACCCTGAGTACTGAGAACCGAGTACCCTCAGTACTGAGCACCCAGCACGCTGAGCACTGAGCACCCAGCACCCCGAGTACTGAGCAAACAGCACACCGAGCACTGAGCACCCAGCACCCCGAGAATGAGCACCCAGCACCCTGAGTACTGAGCACCCAGCACCCTGAGTACTGAGCACCATGAGGACTGAGCACCGATCACCCTGAGCACTGAGCACCCAGCACCCTGAGTACTGAGCACCCAGCACCCTGAGTACTGAGCACCGAGCACCCCGAGTACTGAGCACCCAGCACCCTGAGCACTGAGCACCTAGCAACCCGAGCACTGAGCACGCAGCACCCTGAGTACTGAGCACCCAGCACTCCGAGCCCTGAGCACACAGCACCCTGAGTACTGAGCACCCTGAGTACTGAGCACCTAGCACCCCGAGCACTGAGCACCCAGCACCCTGAGCACTGAGCACCCAGCACCCTGAGCACTGAGCACCCAGGACCCTGAGCACTGAGCACCCAGCACCCTGAGTACTGAGCACCCAACCTACTGAGCATCGAGCACCCCGAGCACTGAGCACCCAGCACCCTGAGTACTGAGCACCCAGCACCCCGAGTACTGAGCACCCAGCACCCTGAGCACTGAGCACCCAGCACCCTGAGTACTGAGCACCGAGAACCCTGGGTACTGAGCACCCAGCACCCTGAGCACTGAGCACCCTGAGGACTGAGCACCGATCACCCTGAGCACTGAGCACCCAGCACCCTCAGTACTGAGCACCCAGCACCCTGAGTACTGAGCACCGAGCACCCCGAGTACTGAGCACCCAGCACCCTGAGCACTGAGCACCTAGCAACCCGAGCACTGAGCACGCAGCACCCTGAGTACTGAGCACCCAGCACCCCGAGCCCTGAGCACACAGCACCCTGAGTACTGAGCACCCTGAGTACTGAGCACCTAGCAACCCGAGCACTGAGCACCCTGCACCCTGAGTACTGAGCATCAAGCACTCTGAGCACTGAGCACCCAGCACCCTGAGCACTGAGCACCCAGGACCCTGAGCACTGAGCACCCAGCACCCTGAGTACTGAGCACCCAACCTACTGAGCATCGAGCACCCCGAGCACTGAGCACCCAGCATCCTGAGTACTGAGCACCGAGCACCCCGAGTACTGAGCACCCAGCACCCTGAGCACTGAGCACCCAGCACCCTGAGTACTGAGCACCGAGAACCCTGGGTACTGAGCACCCAGCACCCTGAGCACTGAGCACCCAGAGTACTGAGCACTAAGCACCCTGAGCGCTGATCACCCAGCACCCCAAGCACGGAGCACCCAGGACACCAAGCACTGAGTACTGAGCACCCAGCACCCTGAGTACTGAGCACCGAGCTCCCCGAGCACTGAGCACCCTGAGTACTGAGCACCCAGCACCCCGATCACAGAGCACACAGCACCCTCAGCACTGAGCACCCAGCACCCCGAGCACTGAGCACCCAGCACCCTGAGTACTGAGCACACTGAGGACTGAGCACCGATCACCCTGAGCACTGAGCACCCAGCACCCTGAGTACTGAGCACCCAGCACCCTGAGTACTGAGCACCCAGCACCCTGAGCACTGAGCACGCAGCACCCTGAGTACTGAGCACCCAGCACCCTGAGTACTGAGCACCCAGCACCCTGAGTACTGAGCACCCAGCACCCTGAGTACTGAGCACCCAGCACCCAACATACTGAGCATCGAGCACCCCGAGCACTGAGCACCCAGCACCCTGAGTACTGAGCACCGAGCACCCCGAGTACTGAGCACCCAGCACCCTGAGCACTGAGCACCCAGCACCCTGAGTACTGAGCACCCAGAACCCTGCGTACTGAGCACCCAGCACCCCGAGCACTGAGCACCCTGAGTACTGAGCACTAAGCACCCTGAGTGCTGAGCACCCAGCACCCCAAGCACGGAGCACCCAGGACCCCGAGCACTGAGTACTGAGCACCCAGCACCCTGAGTACTGAGCACCGAGCTCCCCGAGCACTGAGCACCCTGAGTACTGAGCACCCAGCACCCCGATCACAGAGCACACAGCATCCTCAGCACTGAGCACCCAGCACCCCGAGCACTGAGCACCCAGCACCCTGAGTACTGAGCACACTGAGGACTGAGCACCGATCACCCTGAGCACTGAGCACCCAGCACCCTGAGTACTGAGCACCCAGCACCCTGAGTACTGAGCACCCAGCACCCTGAGCACTGAGCACGCAGCACCCTGAGTACTGAGCACCCAGCACCCTGAGTACTGAGCACCCAGCACCCTGAGTACTGAGCACCCAGCACCCCGAGCACTGAGCACCCAGCACCCTGAGTACTGAGCACCGAGCACCAAGAGTACTGAGCACCGAGCATCCTGAGCACTGAGCACCGAGCACCCCGAGCACTGAGCACCTAGCACCCTGAGTACTGAGCACCCAGAACCAAGAGTACTGAGCACCGAGCACCCCGAGCACTGAGCACCCAGCACCCTGAGTAATGACCACCCAGCACCCCGAGTACTGAGCACCGAGCACCGTGAGTACTGAACACCCAGCACCCTGAGTACTGAGCACCCAGCACCCTGAGCACTGAGCACAAAGCACGCTGAGTACTGAGCACTGAGCACCCTGAGTACTGAGCACCAAGGACCCTGAGCACTGAGCACCCAGCACGCTGAGTACTGAGCGCTGAGCACCCTGAGTACTGAGCACCGAGCACCCTGAGTACTGAGCACCCAGCACCCTGAGCACTGAGCAGCCAGCACCCTGAGCACTGAGCACCCAGCTCCCCGGGCACTGAGCACCCAGCACCCTGAGCACTGAGCACCAAGCACCCCGAGTACTGAGCACCCAGCACCCTGAGTACTGAGCACCGAGCACCCCGAGCACTGAGCACCCAGCACCCCGAGCACTGAGAACCCAGCACCCCGAGAATTAGCACCCAGCACCCTGAGTACTGAGAACCGAGTACCCTCAGTACTGAGCACCCAGCACGCTGAGCACTGAGCACCCAGCACCCCGAGTACTGAGCAAACAGCACACCGAGCACTGAGCACCCAGCACCCCGAGAATGAGCACCCAGCACCCTGAGTACTGAGCACCCAGCACCCTGAGTACTGAGCACCATGAGGACTGAGCACCGATCACCCTGAGCACTGAGCACCCAGCACCCTGAGTACTGAGCACCCAGCACCCTGAGTACTGAGCACCGAGCACCCCGAGTACTGAGCACCCAGCACCCTGAGCACTGAGCACCTAGCAACCCGAGCACTGAGCACGCAGCACCCTGAGTACTGAGCACCCAGCACTCCGAGCCCTGAGCACACAGCACCCTGAGTACTGAGCACCCTGAGTACTGAGCACCTAGCACCCCGAGCACTGAGCACCCAGCACCCTGAGCACTGAGCACCCAGCACCCTGAGCACTGAGCACCCAGGACCCTGAGCACTGAGCACCCAGCACCCTGAGTACTGAGCACCCAACCTACTGAGCATCGAGCACCCCGAGCACTGAGCACCCAGCATTCTGAGTACTGAGCACCGAGCACCCCGAGTACTGAGCACCCAGCACCCTGAGCACTGAGCACCCAGCACCCTGAGTACTGAGCACCGAGAACCCTGAGTACTGAGCACCCAGCACCCCGCGCACTGAGCACCCTGAGTACTGAGCACTAAGCACCCTGAGCGCTGATCACCCAGCACCCCAAGCACGGAGCACCCAGGACACCCAGCACTTAGTACTGAGCACCCAGCACCCTGAGTACTGAGCACCGAGCTCCCCGAGCACTGAGCACCCTGAGTACTGAGCACCCAGCACCCCGATCACAGAGCACACAGCACCCTCAGCACTGAGCACCTAGCACCCCGAGCACTGAGCACCCAGCACCCTGAGTACTGAGCACACTGAGGACTGAGCACCGATCACCCTGAGCACTGAGCACTCAGCACCCTGAGTACTGAGCACCCAGCACCCTGAGTACTGAGCACCCAGCACCCTGAGCACTGAGCACGCAGCACCCTGAGTACTGAGCACCCAGCACCCTGAGTACTGAGCACCCAGCACCCTGAGTACTGAGAACCCAGCACCCTGAGTACTGAGCACCCAGCACCCTGAGTACTGAGCACTGAGCACCCCGAGTACTGAGCACCCAGCACCCCGAGCACTAAGCACCCAGCACCCTGAACACTGAGCACCCAGCACCCCAAGCACTGAGCACCCAGCAACCTGAGTACTGAGCACCCAGCACCCTGAGTACTGAGCACCCAGCACCCTGAGTACTGAGCACCCAGCACCCCGAGCACTGAGCACCCAGCACCCTGAGTACTGAGCACCGAGCACCAAGAGTACTGAGCACCGAGCATCCTGAGCACTGAGCACCGAGCACCCCGAGCACTGAGCACCTAGCACCCTGAGTACTGAGCACCCAGAACCAAGAGTACTGAGCACCGAGCACCCCGAGCACTGAGCACCCAGCACCCTGAGTAATGAGCACACAGCACCCCGAGTACTGAGCACCGAGCACCGTGAGTACTGAGCACCCAGCACCCTGAGTACTGAGCACCCAGCACCCTGAGCACTGAGCACAAAGCACGCTGAGTACTGAGCACTGAGCACCCTGAGTACTGAGCACCAAGGACCCTGAGCACTGAGCACCCAGCACGCTGAGTACTGAGCGCTGAGCACCCTGAGTACTGAGCACCGAGCACCCTGAGTACTGAGCACCCAGCACCCTGAGCACTGAGCAGCCAGCACCCTGAGCACTGAGCACCCAGCTCCCCGAGCACTGAGCACCCAGCACCCTGAGCACTGAGCACCCAGCACCCCGAGTACTGAGCACCCAGCACCCTGATTACTGAGCACCGAGCACCCCGAGCACTGAGCACCCAGCACCCCGAGCACTGAGAACCCAGCACCCCGAGAATTAGCACCCAGCACCCTGAGTACTGAGAACCGAGTACCCTCAGTACTGAGCACCCAGCACGCTGAGCACTGAGCACCCAGCACCCCGAGTACTGAGCAAACAGCACACCGAGCACTGAGCACCCAGCACCCCGAGAATGAGCACCCAGCACCCTGAGTACTGAGCACCCAGCACCCTGAGTACTGAGCACCGAGCACCCCGAGTACTGAGCACCCAGCACCCTGAGCACTGAGCACCCAGCACCCTGAGTACTGAGCACCGAGAACCCTGGGTACTGAGCACCCAGCACCCTGAGCACTGAGCACCCTGAGGACTGAGCACCGATCACCCTGAGCACTGAGCACCCAGCACCCTCAGTACTGAGCACCCAGCACCCTGAGTACTGAGCACCGAGCACCCCGAGTACTGAGCACCCAGCACCCTGAGCACTGAGCACCTAGCAACCCGAGCACTGAGCACGCAGCACCCTGAGTACTGAGCACCCAGCACCCCGAGCCCTGAGCACACAGCACCCTGAGTACTGAGCACCCTGAGTACTGAGCACCTAGCACCCCGAGCACTGAGCACCCAGCACCCTGAGCACTGAGCACCCTGCACCCTGAGTACTGAGCATCAAGCACCCTGAGCACTGAGCACCCAGCACCCTGAGCACTGAGCACCCAGGACCCTGAGCACTGAGCACCCAGCACCCTGAGTACTGAGCACCCAACCTACTGAGCATCGAGCACCCCGAGCACTGAGCACCCAGCATCCTGAGTACTGAGCACCGAGCACCCCGAGTACTGAGCACCCAGCACCCTGAGCACTGAGCACCCAGCACCCTGAGTACTGAGCACCGAGAACCCTGGGTACTGAGCACCCAGCACCCTGAGCACTGAACACCCTGAGTACTGAGCACTAAGCACCCTGAGCGCTGATCACCCAGCACCCCAAGCACGGAGCACCCAGGACACCAAGCACTGAGTACTGAGCACCCAGCACCCTGAGTACTGAGCACCGAGCTCCCCGAGCACTGAGCACCCTGAGTACTGAGCACCCAGCACCCCGATCACAGAGCACACAGCACCCTCAGCACTGAGCACCCAGCACCCCGAGCACTGAGCACCCAGCACCCTGAGTACTGAGCACACTGAGGACTGAGCACCGATCACCCTGAGCACTGAGCACCCAGCACCCTGAGTACTGAGCACCCAGCACCCTGAGTACTGAGCACCCAGCACCCTGAGCACTGAGCACGCAGCACCCTGAGTACTGAGCACCCAGCACCCTGAGTACTGAGCACCCAGCACCCTGAGTACTGAGCACCCAGCACCCTGAGTACTGAGCACCCAGCACCCAACATACTGAGCATCGAGCACCCCGAGCACTGAGCACCCAGCACCCTGAGTACTGAGCACCGAGCACCCCGAGTACTGAGCACCCAGCACCCTGAGCACTGAGCACCCAGCACCCTGAGTACTGAGCACCCAGAACCCTGCGTACTGAGCACCCAGCACCCCGAGCACTGAGCACCCTGAGTACTGAGCACTAAGCACCCTGAGTGCTGAGCACCCAGCACCCCAAGCACGGAGCACCCAGGACCCCAAGCACTGAGTACTGAGCACCCAGCACCCTGAGTACTGAGCACCGAGCTCCCCGAGCACTGAGCACCCTGAGTACTGAGCACCCAGCACCCCGATCACAGAGCACACAGCATCCTCAGCACTGAGCACCCAGCACCCCGAGCACTGAGCACCCAGCACCCTGAGTACTGAGCACACTGAGGACTGAGCACCGATCACCCTGAGCACTGAGCACCCAGCACCCTGAGTACTGAGCACCCAGCACCCTGTGTATTGAGCACCCAGCACCCTGAGCACTGAGCACGCAGCACCCTGAGTACTGAGCACCCAGCACCCTGAGTACTGAGCACCCAGCACCCTGAGTACTGAGCACCCAGCACCCCGAGCACTGAGCACCCAGCACCCTGAGTACTGAGCACCGAGCACCAAGAGTACTGAGCACCGAGCATCCTGAGCACTGAGCACCGAGCACCCCGAGCACTGAGCACCTAGCACCCTGAGTACTGAGCACCCAGAACCAAGAGTACTGAGCACCGAGCACCCCGAGCACTGAGCACCCAGCACCCTGAGTAATGACCACCCAGCACCCCGAGTACTGAGCACCGAGCACCGTGAGTACTGAACACCCAGCACCCTGAGTACTGAGCACCCAGCACCCTGAGCACTGAGCACAAAGCACGCTGAGTACTGAGCACTGAGCACCCTGAGTACTGAGCACCAAGGACCCTGAGCACTGAGCACCCAGCACGCTGAGTACTGAGCGCTGAGCACCCTGAGTACTGAGCACCGAGCACCCTGAGTACTGAGCACCCAGCACCCTGAGCACTGAGCAGCCAGCACCCTGAGCACTGAGCACCCAGCTCCCCGAGCACTGAGCACCCAGCACCCTCAGCACTGAGCACCCAGCACCCCGAGTACTGAGCAACCAGCACCCTGAGTACTGAGCACCGAGCACCCCGAGCACAGAGCACCCAGCACCCCGAGCACTGAGAACCCAGCACCCCGAGAATTAGCACCCAGCACCCTGAGTACTGAGAACCGAGTACCCTCAGTACTGAGCACCCAGCACGCTGAGCACTGAGCACCCAGCACCCCGAGTACTGAGCAAACAGCACACCGAGCACTGAGCACCCAGCACCCCGAGAATGAGCACCCAGCACCCTGAGTACTGAGCACCCAGCACCCTGAGTACTGAGCACCCTGAGGACTGAGCACCGATCACGCTGAGCACTGAGCACCCAGCACCCTGAGTACTGAGCACCCAGCACCCTGAGTACTGAGCACCGAGCACCCCGAGTACTGAGCACCCAGCACCCTGAGCACTGAGCACCTAGCAAACCGAGCACTGAGCACGCAGCACCCTGAGTACTGAGCACCCAGCACCCCGAGCCCTGAGCACACAGCACCCTGAGTACTGAGCACCCTGAGTACTGAGCACCTAGCACCCCGAGCACTGAGCACCCAGCACCCTGAGCACTGAGCACCCTGCACCCTGAGTACTGAGCATCAAGCACCCTGAGCACTGAGCTCCCAACACCCTGAGCACTGAGCACCCAGCACCCTGAGCACTGAGCACCCAGCACACTGAGTACTGAGCACCCAACGTACTGAGCATCGAGCACCCCGAGCACTGAGCACCCAGCACCCTGAGTACTGAGCACCGAGCACCCTGAGTACTGAGCACCGAGCACCCCGAGCACTGAGCACGCAGCACCCTGAGTACTGAGCACCCAGCACCCTGAGTACTGAGCACCGAGCTCCCCGAGCACTGAGCACCCTGAGTACTGAGCACCCAGCACCCCGATCACAGAGCACACAGCACCCTCAGCACTGAGCACCCAGCACCCCGAGCACTGAGCACCCAGCACCCTGAGTACTGAGCACCCAGCACCCTGAGTACTGAGCACCCAGCACCCTGAGCACTGAGCACGCAGCACCCTGAGTACTGAGCACCCAGCACCCTGAGTACTGAGCACCCAGCACCCTGAGTACTGAGCACCCAGCACCCTGAGTACTGAGCACCCAGCACCCTGAGTACTGAGCACCGAGCACCCCGAGTACTGAGCACCCAGCACCCCGAGCACTGAGCACCCAGCACCCTGAACACTGAGCACCCAGCACCCCAAGCACTGAGCACCCAGCAACCTGAGTACTGAGCACCCAGCACCCTGAGTACTGAGCACCCAGCACCCTGACTACTGAGCACAAAGCACGCTGAGTACTGAGCACCCTGAGTACTGAGCACCAAGGACCCTGAGCACTGAGCACCCAGCACGCTGAGTACTGAGCGCTGAGCACCCTGAGTACTGAGCACCGAGCACCCTGAGTACTGAGCACCCAGCACCCTGAGCACTGAGCAGCCAGCAACATGAGCACTGAGCACCCAGCACCCCGAGCACTGAGCACCCAGCACCCTGAGCACTGAGCACCGAGCACCCCGAGCACTGAGCACCCAGCACCCCGAGCACTGAGAACCCAGCACCCCGAGAATTAGCACCCAGCACCCCGAGTACTGAGCACCCAGCACCCTGAGTACTGAGCACCGAGCACCCCGAGCACTGAGCACCCAGCACCCCGAGCACTGAGAACCCAGCACCCCGAGAATTAGCACCCAGCACCCTGAGTACTGAGAACCGAGTACCCTGAATACTGAGCACCCAGCACGCTGAGCACTGAGCACCCAGCACCCCGAGTACTGAGCAAACAGCACACCGAGCACTGAGCACCCAGCACCCCGAGAATGAGCACCCAGCACCCTGAGTACTGAGCACCCAGCACCCTGAGTACTGAGCACACTGAGGACTGAGCACCGATCACCCTGAGCACTGAGCACCCAGCACCCTGAGTACTGAGCACCCAGCACCCTGACTACTGAGCACCGAGCACCCCGAGTACTGAGCACCCAGCACCCTGAGCACTGAGCACCGATCACCCTGAGCACTGAGCACCCAGCACCCTGAGTACTGAGCACCCAGCACCCTGAGTACTGAGCACCGAGCACCCCGAGCACTGAGCACGCAGCACCCTGAGTACTGAGCACCCAGCACCCCGTGACCTGAGCACCCAGCACCCTGAGTACTGAGCACCCTGAGTACTGAGCACCTAGCACCCCGAGCACTGAGCACCCAGCACCCTGAGCACTGAGCACCCTGCACCCTGAGTACTGAGCATCAAGCACCCTGAGCACTGAGCACCCAGCACCCTGAGCACTGAGCACCCAGCACCCTGAGTACTGAGCACCCAACGTACTGAGCATTGAGCACCCCGAGCACTGAGCACCCAGCACCCTGAGTACTGAGCACCCAGCACCCCGAGCACTGAGGACCCAGCACCCTGAGTACTGAGCACCGCGCACCCTGAGTACTGAGCACCCAGCACCCCGAGCACTGAGCACCCAGCACCCCGAGCACTGAGCACCCAGCACCCTGAGCACTGAGCACCCTGAGGACTGAGCACCCAGCACCCTGAGTACTGAGCACCCAGCATCCTGATTACTGAGCACCGATCACCGTGAGCACTGAGCACCCAGCAACCCGAGCACTGAGCACCCAGCACCCTGAGTACTGAGCACCCTGAGTACTGAGCACCCAGCACCCCGAGCACTGAGCACCCTGCACCCTGAGTACTGAGCACCCTGAGTACTGAGCACCCAGCACCCTGAGCACTGAGCACCCAGCACCGTGAGTACTGAGCACCCAGCACCCTGAGCACTGAGCACCCAGCACCCTGAGTACTGAGCAACCAGCACCCTGAGTACTTAGCACCCAGCACCCTGAGCACTGAGCACCCAGCACCCTGAGTACTGAGCACCAAGCACCCTGAGTACTGAGCACCCAGCACCCTGAGTACTGAGCACCCAGCACCCTGAGTACTGAGCACCGAGCACCCCGAGTACTGAGCACCCAGCACCCTGAGCACTGAGCACCCAGCACCCTGAGTACTGAGCACCCAGCACACTGAGTACTGAGCACCCAGCACCCCGAGCACTGAGCACCCTGAATACTGAGCACTAAGCACCCTGAGCGCTGAGCACCCAGCACCCCAAGCACGGAGCACCCAGGACCCCGAGCACTGAGTACTGAGCACCCAGCACCCTGAGTACTGAGCACCAAGCTCCCCGAGCACTGAGCACCCTGAGTACTGAGCACCCAGCACCCCGAGCACTGAGCACCCAGCACCCTGAGTAATGAGCACCCAGCACCCCGAGTACTGAGCACCCAGCACCGTGAGTACTGAGCACCCAGCACACTGAGTACTGAGCACCCAGCACCCTGAGCACTGAGCACAAAGCACGCTGAGTACTGAGCACTGAGCACCCTGAGTACTGAGCACCAAGGACCCTGAGTACTGAGCCCCCAGCTCCCTGAGCACTGAGCACAAAGCACGCTGAGTACTGAGCGCTGAGCACCCTGAGTACTGAGCACCGAGCACCCTGAGTACTGAGCACCCAGCAGCCTGAGCACTGAGCACCCAGCACCCTGAGCACTGAGCACCCAGCACCCCGAGCACTGAGCACCCAGCACCCTGAGCACTGAGCACCCAGCACAACGAGTACTGAGCACCCAGCACCCTGAGTACTGAGCACCCAGCACAACGAGCACTGAGCACCCAGCACCCCGAGCACTGAGCACCCAGCACCCCGAGAATGAGCACCCAGCACCCTGAGTACTGATAACCGAGCACCCTGAGTACTGAGCACCCAGCACGCTGAGCACTGAGCACACAGCACCCTAAGTACTGAGCAAACAGCACACCGAGCACTGAGCACCCAGTACCCCGAGAATGAGCACCCAGCACCCTGAATACTGAGCACCCAGCACCCTGAGTACTGAGCACCCAGCACAAGGAGCACTGAGCACCCTGAGTACTGAGCACCCAGCACCCTGAGTACTGAGCACTAAGCACCCTGAGCGCTGAGCACCCAGCACCCCAAGCACGGAGCACCCAGGACCCCGAGCACTGAGTACTGAGCACCCAGCACCCTGAGTACTGAGCACCAAGTTCCCCGAGAACTGAGCACCCTGAGTACTGAGCACCCAGCACCCCGATAACAGAGCACCCAGCACCCTCAGCACTGTGCACCCAGCACCCCGAGCACTGAGCACTCAGCACCCTGAGTACTGAGCTCCCTGAGTACTGAGCACCGATCACCCTGAGCACTGAGCACCCAGCACCCTGAGCACTGAGCACCCAGCACCCTGAGTACTGAGCACCGAGCACCCCGAGCACTGAGCACCCAGCACCCTGAGGACTGAGCACCCAGCACGAAGAGTACTGAGCACCGAGCATCCTGAGCACTGAGCACCGAGCACCCCGAACACTGAGCACCCAGCACCCTGAGGACTGAGCACCCAGCACCAAGAGTACTGAGCACCGAGCACCCCGAGCACTGAGCACCAAGCACCCCAAGCACTGAGCAACCAGCACCCTGAGTACTGAGCACCCAGCACCCCGAGCACTGAGCACCCAGCACCCTGAGTAATGAGCACCCAGCACCCAGAGTACTGAGCACCCAGCACCGTGAGTACTGAGCACCCAGCACCCTGAGTACTGAGCACCCAGCACCCTGAGCACTGAGCACAAAGCACGCTGAGTACTGAGCACTGAGCACCCTGAGTACTGAGCACCAAGGACCCTGAGTACTGAGCACCCAGCACCCTGAGCACTGAGCACAAAGCACTCTGAGTACTGAGCGCTGAGCACCCTGAGTACTGAGCACCGAGCACCCTGAGTACTGAGCACCCAGCACCCTGAGCACTGAGCACCCAGCACCCTGAGCACTGAGCACCCTGCACCCCGAGCACTGAGCACCCAGCACCCTGAGCACTGAGCACCCAGCACCCCGAGTACTGAGCATCCAGCGCCCTGAGTACTGAGTACCCAGCACAACGAGCACTGAGCACCCAGCACCCCGAGCACTGAGCAACCAGCACCCCGAGAATAAGCACCCAGCACCCTGAGTACTGAGAACCGAGCACCCTGAGTACTGAGCACCCAGCACGCTGAGCACTGAGCACCCAGCACCCCGATTACTGAGCAAACAGCACACCGAGCACTGAGCACCCAGCACCCCGAGAATGAGCACCCAGCACACTGAGTACTGAGCACCCAGCACCCTGAGTACTGAGCACCCAGCACAACGAGCACTGAGCACCCTGAGTACTGAGCACCCAGCACCCTGAGTACTGAGCACTAAGCATCCAGAGCGCTGAGCACCCAGCAGCCCAAGCACGGAGCACCCAGGACACCGAGCACTGAGTAATGAGCACCCAGCACCCTGAGTACTGAGCACCGAGCTGCCTGAGCACTGAGCACCCTGAGTACTGAGCACCCAGCACCCCGATCACAGAGCAGCCAGCACCCTCAGCACTGAGCTCCCATCACCCCGAGCACTGAGCACCCAGCACCCTGAGTACTGAGCACCCTGAGGACTGAGCACCGATCACCCTGAGCACTGAGCACCCATCACCCTGAGTACTGAGCACCCAGCACCCTGAGTACTGAGCACCGAGCACCCCGAGTACTGAGCACCCAGCACCCTGAGCACTGAGCACCCAGCACCCTGAGCACTGAGCCCCCAGCACCCTGAGTACTAAGCACCCAGCACCCTGAGTACTGAGCACCCTGCACCCTGAGTACTGAGCACAAAGCACACTGAGTACTGATCACCCAGCGTACTGAGCACCGAGCACCCCGAGCACTGAGCACCCAGCACCCTGAGTACTGAGCACCCAGCATACTGAGCACCGAGCACCCAGCACCCTGAGTACTGAGCACCCAGCACCCTGAGCACTGAGCACCCAGCACCCTGAGCACTGAGCCCCCAGCACCCTGAGGACTGAGCACCCAACGTACTGAGCACCGAGCACCCTGAGCACTGAGCACCCAGCACCATGAGTACTGAGCACCCAGCACCCTGAGCAATGAGCACCCTGAGTACTGAGCACCCAGCACCTTGAGCACTGAGCACCGAGCACCCCGAGCACTGAGCACCCATCACCCGGAGTACTGAGCACCCAGCACGCTGCGTACTAAGCACCGAGCACCCTGAGTACTGAGCACCCAGCACCCTGAGCACTGAACACACAGCACCCTGAGTACTGAGCACCTCGAGCACTGAGCACCCAGCACCCTGAGTACTGAGCACCGAGCACCCCGAGCACTGAGCACCCAGCACCCCGAGCACTGAGCACCCAGCACCCCGAGCACTGAGCACCCAGCACCCTGAGTTCTGAGCACCCAGCACCCTGAGTACATAGCACCCAGCACACTGAGCACTGAGTACCCAGCACCCTGAGCACTGAGCACCCAGCACCCTGAGCACTGAGCACACAGCACCTGAGCACTGAGCACCCAGCACCCTGAGTACTGAGCACTGAGCACCCAGCACCCTGAGTACTGAGCACTGAGCACCCAGCACACTGAGCACTGAGCACCCAGCACCCTGAGCACTGAGCACCCAGCTCCCGAGTACAGAGCACCCAGCACCCTGAGTACTGAACACCCAGCACCCTGAGTACTGAGCACCCAGCACCCCGAGTACTGAGCACCCAGCACCCTGAGTACTGAGCACCCAGCACCCTGAGCACTGAGCACCCAGCACCCCGAGCACTGAGCACCCAGCACCCTGAGTACTGAGCACCCAGCACCCTGAGCACTCAGCACCCAGCACCCTGAGCACTGAGCACCCAGCACCCTGAGCACTGAGCACCCAGCACCCTGAGTAGTGAGAAACCAACGTACTGAGCACCGAGCACCCCGAGCACTGAGCACCCAGCACCCTGAGTACTGAGCACCGATCACCCCGAGCAATGAGTACCCAGCACCCTGAGTACTGAGCTCCGAGCACCCCGAGCACTGAGCACCCAGCGCCCCGAGCACTGAGCACCCAGCACCCTGAATACTGAGCACTGAGCACCCAGCACCCCGAATACTGAGCACCCAGCACAATGAGTACTGAGCACCCACCACCCTGAATACTGAGCACCCAGCACCCTGAGTACTGAGCACCCAGCACCCTGAGCACTGAGCACCCAGCACCCCGAGCACTGAGCACCCAGCACCCTGAGTACTGAGCACCCAGCACCCTGAGCACTGAGCACCCAGCACCCTGAGCACTGAGCACCCAGCACCCTGAGCACTGAGCACCCAGCACCCTGAGTAGTGAGCACCCAACGTACTGAGCACCGAGCACCCCGAGCACTGAGCACCCAGTACCCGGAGTACTGAGCACCCAGCACCATGAGTACTAAGCAACGAGCACCCTGAGTACTGAGCACCCAGCACCCTGAGCACTGAACACACAGCACTCTGAGTACTGAGCACCTCGCGCACTGAGCACCCAGCACCCTGAGTACTGGGCACCGAGCACCCCGAGCACTGAGCACCAAGCACCGCGAGCCCTGAGCACCCAGCACCCCGAGCACTGAGCACCCAGCCCCCTGAGTACTGAGCACCCAGCACCCTGAGTACTGAGCACCCAGCACCCTTAGCACTGAGTACCCAGCACCCTGAGCACTGAGCACCCAGCACCCTGAGCACTGAGCACACAGCACCCTGAGCACTGAGCACCCAGCACCCTGAGTACTGAGCACTGAGCACCCAGAACCCCGAGCACTGTGCACCGAGCACCCTGAGTACTGAGCACTGAGCACCCAGCACCCCGAGCACTGAGCACCCAGCACCCTGAGCACTGAGCACCCAGCACCCGAGTACTGAGTACCCAGCACCCTGAGTACTGAGCACCCAACACCCTGAGTACTGAGCACCGAGCACTCTGAGAACTGAGCACCCAGCACCCCGAGTACTGAGCACCCAGCACGGTGAGCACTGAGCACCCAGCACCCCGAGCACTGAGCACCCAGCACCCTGAGTACTGAGCACCCAGCACCCTGAGCACTGAGCACCCAGCACCCTGAGCACTGAGCACCCAGCACCCTGAGCACTGAGCACCCAGCACCCTGAGTAGTGAGCACCCAACGTACTGAGCACCGAGCACCACGAGCACTGAGCACCCAGCACCCTGAGTACTGAGCACCGATTACCCCGAGCACTGAGCACCCAGCACCCTGGGTACTGAGCTCCGAGCACCCCGAGCACTGAGCACACAGCGCCCCGAGCACTGAGCACCGAGCACCCTGAGCACTGAGCACCCAGCAGCCTGAGTACTGAGCACCCAGCACCCCGAGCACTGAGCACCCAGCACCCTGATCACTGAGCACCCAGCACACTGAGCACTGATCACCCAGCACACTGCGCACTGAGCACCCAGCACCCTGAGTACTGAGCACCCAGCACCCTGAGTACTGAGCACTCAGCACCCTGAGTACTGAGCACCGAGCACCCCGAGCACTGAGCACCCAGCACCCTGAGCACTGAGCACCCTGAGGACTGAGCACCCAGCACCCTGAGCACTGAGCACCCAGAACCCCGAGCACTGAGCACCCAGCTCCCTGAGTACTGAGCACCCAGCACCCCGAGCACTGAGCACCCAGCACCCTGAGTACTGAGCACCCTGAGTACTGAGCACCGATCACCCTGAGCACTGAGCTCCCAGAACCCTGAGTACTGAGCACCCAGCACCCTGAGCACTGACCACCCAGCACCCTGAGTACTGAGCACCCAGCACCCTGAGCACTGAGCACCCAGCACCCTGAGTACTGAGCACCCAGCACCCTTAGCACTGAGCACCCAGCACGCTGAGTACTGAGCACACAGCACCCCGAGCACTGAGCACCCAGCACCCCGAGAATGAGCACCCAGCACCCCGAGTACTGAGCACCGAGCACCCTGAGCACTGAGTACCCAGCACGCTGAGCATTGAGCACCCAGCACCCTGAGTACTGAGCACCCAGCACCCTGAGTACTGAGCCCCCAGCACCCTGAGCACTGAGCACCCAGCACCCCGAGTACTGAGCACCCAGCACCCTGAGCACTGAGCCCCCAGCACCTTGAGTACTGAGCACCCAGCACCCTGAGTACTGAACACCCAGCACACTGAGCACTGAGCACTGAGCACCCTGAGCCCTGAGTACTGAGCACCGAGCACCCCGAGAACTCAGCACCCAGCACCCGGCGTACTGAGCACCCAGCACCCTGAGTACTGAGCACCCAGCACCCCGAGCACTGAGCACCCAGCACCCTGAGCACTGAGCACCCAGCACCCTGAGTACTGAGCACTGAGCACCCAGCACCCCGAGCACTGAGCACCCAGCACCCTGAGTACTAAGCACCCAGCACCCTGAGCACTGAACACACAGCACCCTGAGCACTGAACACAGAGCACCCTGAGTACTGAGCACATCGAGCACTGAGCACCCAGCACCCAGCGTACTGAGCACCGAGCACCCCGAGCACTGAGCACCCAGCACCCTGAGTACTGAGCACCCAGCACCCCGAGCACTGAGCACGCAGCACCCTGAGTACTGAGCACCCAGCGTACTGAGCACCGAGCACCAAGCACCCTGAGTACTGAGCACCCAGCAATCTGAGAACTGAGCACCCAGCACCCTGAGCACTGAGCACCCAGCACCCCGAGCACTGAGCACCCAGCACCCCGAGCACTGAGCCTGAGCACCCTGAGTACTGAGCACTGAGCACCCTGAGTACTGAGCACAGAGCACCCTGAGTACTGAGCACCCAGCACCCCGAGCACTGAGCACCGAGCACCCTGAGTAGTGAGCACCCAGCACCCTGAGCACTGAGCACATAGCACAACGAGTACTGAGCACCCAGCACCCGGATTACTGAGCACCAAGCACCCTGAGCACTGAGCACCCAGCACCCCGAGCCCTGAGCACCCAGCACCCTGAGTACTACGCACCCAGCACCCTGAGTACTGAGCACCCTGCACCCTGAGTACTGAGCACCCAGCACACTGAGTACTGATCACCCAGCGTACTGAGCACCGAGCACCCCGAGCACTGAGCACCCAGCACCCTGAGTACTGAGCACCCTGCACCCTGAGTACTGAGCACCCAGCACACTGAGTACTGAGCACCCAGCGTACTGAGCACCCAGCACCTTGAGCACTGAGCACCGAGCACCCCGAGCACTGAGCACCCAGCACCCGGAGTACTGAGCACCCAGCACCCTGCGTACTAAGCACCGAGCACCCTGAGTACTGAGCACCCAGCACTCTGAGCACTGAACACACAGCACCCTGAGTACTGAGCACCTCGAGCACTGAACACCCAGCACCCTGAGTACTGAGCACCGAGCACCCCGAGCACTGAGCACCCAGCACCCCGAGCACTGAGCACCCAGCACCCCGAGCACTGAGCACCCAGCACCCTGAGTTCTGAGCACCCAGCACCCTGAGTACTGAGCACCCTGCACCCTGAGCACTGAGTACCCAGCACACTGAGCACTGAGCACCCAGCACCCTGAGCACTGAGCACACAGCACCCTGAGCACTGAGCACCCAGCACCCTGAGTACTGAGCACTGAGCACCCAGCACCCTGAGTACTGAGAACCCAGCACCCCGAGTACTGAGCACCCAGCACCCTGAGTACTGAGCACCCAGCACCCTGAGCACTGAGCACCCAGCACCCCGAGCACTGAGCAACCAGCACCCTGAGTACTGAGCACCCAGCACCCTGAGCACTGAGCACCCAGCACCCTGAGCACTGAGCACCCAGCACCCTGAGCACTGAGCACCCAGCACCCTGAGTAGTGAGCAACCAACGTACTGAGCACCGAGCACCCCGAGCACTGAGCACCCAGCACCCTGAGTACTGAGCACCGATCACCCCGAGCACTGAGCACCCAGCACCCTGAGTACTGAGCTCCGAGCACCCCGAGCACTGAGCACCCAGCGCCCTGAGCACTGAGCACCCAGCACCCTGAGCACTGAGCACCCAGCACCCTGAGTACTGAGCACCCAGCACCCTGAGTACTGAACACCCAGCACCCTGAGCACTGAGCACTGAGCACCCTGAGCACTGAGTACTGAGCAACCTGAGCACTGAGCACCCAGCACCCCGAGTACTGAGCACGCAGCACCCCGAGCACTGAGCACCCAGCGCCCTGAACACTGAGCACCCAGCACCCTGAGCACTGAGCACTGAGCACCCTGAGCACTGAGCACCCAGCACACCGAGTACTGAGCACTGAGCACCCTGAGTACTGAGCACCAAGCACCCTAAGTACTGAGCACTGAGCACCCTGAGTACTGAGCACCCAGCACCCTGAGCACTGAGTACCCAGCACCCTGAGTACTCAGCACTGAGAACCCTGAGTACTGAGCACCGAGCACCCTGAGTACTGAGCACCCAGCAAGCTGATCACTGAGCACCCAGCACCCTGAGCACTGAGCACTGAGCACACAGCACCCTGAGCACTCAGCACCCAGCACCCCGAGCACTGAACACTCAGCACCCCGAGCACAGAGCACCCAGCACCCTGAGCACTGAGCACCCTGTGGACTGAACACCCAGCACCCTGAGCACTGAGCACCCAGCACCCTGAGTACTGAGCACCGATCACCATGAGCACTGAGCACCCAGCACCCCGAGCACTGAGCACCCAGCACCCTGAGTACTGAGCTCCCAGCACCCCGAGCACTAAGCACCCAGTACCCTGAGTACTGAGCACCCTGAGTATTGAGCACCGATCACCCTGAGCACTGAGCTCCCAGCACCCTGAGTACTGAGCACCCAGCACCCTGAGCACTGAGCACCCAGCACCCTGAGTACTGATCACCCAGCACCCTGAGCACTGAGCACACAGCACCCTGAGTACTGAGCACCCAGCACCCTGAGCACTTAGCACCCAGCACCCTGAGTACTGAGCACCCAGCACCCTGAGCACTGAGCACCCAGCACCCCGAGAATGAGCACCCAGCACCCCGAGTACTGAGCACCGAGCACCCTGAGCACTGAGTACCCAGCACCCTGAGCACTGAACACCCAGCAGCCTGAGTACTGAGCACCCAGCACCCTGAGTACTGAGCACCCAGCACCCTGAGCACTGAGCACCGATCACCCCGAGTACTGAGCACCCAGCCCCCTGAGTACTGAGCAGCCAGCACCCCGAGTACTGAGCACCGAGCACCCTGAGCACTGAGTACCCAGCACCCTGAGCACTGAACACCCAGCACCCTGAACACTGAACATACAGCACCCTGAGTACTGAGCACCTCGAGCACTGAGCACCCAGCACCCTGAGTACTGAGCACTGAGCACCCCGAGCACTGAGCACCCAGCACCCCGAGCACTGAGCACCCAGCACCCTGAGCACTGAGCACCCAGCACCCTTAGTACTGAGCACCCAGTACCCTGAGCACTGAGCACCCAGCACCCTGAGCACTGAGTACTGAGCACCGATCACATCGAGCACTGAGCACCCAGCACCCAGAGTACTGAGCACCCAGCACCCTGAGTACTAAGCACCGAGCACCCTGAGTACTGAGCACCCAGCACCCTGAACACTGAACATACAGCACCCTGAGTACTGAGCACCTCGAGCACTGAGCACCCAGCACCCTGAGTACTGAGCACTGAGCACCCTGAGCCCTGAGTACTGAGCACCGAGCACCCCGAGAACTCAGCACCCAGCACCCGGCGTACTGAGCACCCAGCACCCTGAGTACTGAGCACCCAGCACCCCGAGCACTGAGCACCCAGCACCCTGAGCACTGAGCACCCAGCACCCTGAGTACTGAGCACTGAGCACCCAGCACCCCGAGCACTGAGCACCCAGCACCCTGAGTACTAAGCACCCAGCACCCTGAGCACTGAACACACAGCACCCTGAGCACTGAACACAGAGCACCCTGAGTACTGAGCACATCGAGCACTGAGCACCCAGCACCCAGCGTACTGAGCACCGAGCACCCCGAGCACTGAGCACCCAGCACCCTGAGTACTGAGCACCCAGCACCCCGAGCACTGAGCACGCAGCACCCTGAGTACTGAGCACCCAGCGTACTGAGCACCGAGCACCAAGCACCCTGAGTACTGAGCACCCAGCAATCTGAGAACTGAGCACCCAGCACCCTGAGCACTGAGCACCCAGCACCCCGAGCACTGAGCACCCAGCACCCCGAGCACTGAGCCTGAGCACCCTGAGTACTGAGCACTGAGCACCCTGAGTACTGAGCACAGAGCACCCTGAGTACTGAGCACCCAGCACCCCGAGCACTGAGCACCGAGCACCCTGAGTAGTGAGCACCCAGCACCCTGAGCACTGAGCACATAGCACAACGAGTACTGAGCACCCAGCACCCGGATTACTGAGCACCAAGCACCCTGAGCACTGAGCACCCAGCACCCCGAGCCCTGAGCACCCAGCACCCTGAGTACTACGCACCCAGCACCCTGAGTACTGAGCACCCTGCACCCTGAGTACTGAGCACCCAGCACACTGAGTACTGATCACCCAGCGTACTGAGCACCGAGCACCCCGAGCACTGAGCACCCAGCACCCTGAGTACTGAGCACCCTGCACCCTGAGTACTGAGCACCCAGCACACTGAGTACTGAGCACCCAGCGTACTGAGCACCCAGCACCTTGAGCACTGAGCACCGAGCACCCCGAGCACTGAGCACCCAGCACCCGGAGTACTGAGCACCCAGCACCCTGCGTACTAAGCACCGAGCACCCTGAGTACTGAGCACCCAGCACTCTGAGCACTGAACACACAGCACCCTGAGTACTGAGCACCTCGAGCACTGAACACCCAGCACCCTGAGTACTGAGCACCGAGCACCCCGAGCACTGAGCACCCAGCACCCCGAGCACTGAGCACCCAGCACCCCGAGCACTGAGCACCCAGCACCCTGAGTTCTGAGCACCCAGCACCCTGAGTACTGAGCACCCTGCACCCTGAGCACTGAGTACCCAGCACACTGAGCACTGAGCACCCAGCACCCTGAGCACTGAGCACACAGCACCCTGAGCACTGAGCACCCAGCACCCTGAGTACTGAGCACTGAGCACCCAGCACCCTGAGTACTGAGAACCCAGCACCCCGAGTACTGAGCACCCAGCACCCTGAGTACTGAGCACCCAGCACCCTGAGCACTGAGCACCCAGCACCCCGAGCACTGAGCAACCAGCACCCTGAGTACTGAGCACCCAGCACCCTGAGCACTGAGCACCCAGCACCCTGAGCACTGAGCACCCAGCACCCTGAGCACTGAGCACCCAGCACCCTGAGTAGTGAGCAACCAACGTACTGAGCACCGAGCACCCCGAGCACTGAGCACCCAGCACCCTGAGTACTGAGCACCGATCACCCCGAGCACTGAGCACCCAGCACCCTGAGTACTGAGCTCCGAGCACCCCGAGCACTGAGCACCCAGCGCCCTGAGCACTGAGCACCCAGCACCCTGAGCACTGAGCACCCAGCACCCTGAGTACTGAGCACCCAGCACCCTGAGTACTGAACACCCAGCACCCTGAGCACTGAGCACTGAGCACCCTGAGCACTGAGTACTGAGCAACCTGAGCACTGAGCACCCAGCACCCCGAGTACTGAGCACGCAGCACCCCGAGCACTGAGCACCCAGCGCCCTGAACACTGAGCACCCAGCACCCTGAGCACTGAGCACTGAGCACCCTGAGCACTGAGCACCCAGCACACCGAGTACTGAGCACTGAGCACCCTGAGTACTGAGCACCAAGCACCCTAAGTACTGAGCACTGAGCACCCTGAGTACTGAGCACCCAGCACCCTGAGCACTGAGTACCCAGCACCCTGAGTACTCAGCACTGAGAACCCTGAGTACTGAGCACCGAGCACCCTGAGTACTGAGCACCCAGCAAGCTGATCACTGAGCACCCAGCACCCTGAGCACTGAGCACTGAGCACACAGCACCCTGAGCACTCAGCACCCAGCACCCCGAGCACTGAACACTCAGCACCCCGAGCACAGAGCACCCAGCACCCTGAGCACTGAGCACCCTGTGGACTGAACACCCAGCACCCTGAGCACTGAGCACCCAGCACCCTGAGTACTGAGCACCGATCACCATGAGCACTGAGCACCCAGCACCCCGAGCACTGAGCACCCAGCACCCTGAGTACTGAGCTCCCAGCACCCCGAGCACTAAGCACCCAGTACCCTGAGTACTGAGCACCCTGAGTATTGAGCACCGATCACCCTGAGCACTGAGCTCCCAGCACCCTGAGTACTGAGCACCCAGCACCCTGAGCACTGAGCACCCAGCACCCTGAGTACTGATCACCCAGCACCCTGAGCACTGAGCACACAGCACCCTGAGTACTGAGCACCCAGCACCCTGAGCACTTAGCACCCAGCACCCTGAGTACTGAGCACCCAGCACCCTGAGCACTGAGCACCCAGCACCCCGAGAATGAGCACCCAGCACCCCGAGTACTGAGCACCGAGCACCCTGAGCACTGAGTACCCAGCACCCTGAGCACTGAACACCCAGCAGCCTGAGTACTGAGCACCCAGCACCCTGAGTACTGAGCACCCAGCACCCTGAGCACTGAGCACCGATCACCCCGAGTACTGAGCACCCAGCCCCCTGAGTACTGAGCAGCCAGCACCCCGAGTACTGAGCACCGAGCACCCTGAGCACTGAGTACCCAGCACCCTGAGCACTGAACACCCAGCACCCTGAACACTGAACATACAGCACCCTGAGTACTGAGCACCTCGAGCACTGAGCACCCAGCACCCTGAGTACTGAGCACTGAGCACCCCGAGCACTGAGCACCCAGCACCCCGAGCACTGAGCACCCAGCACCCTGAGCACTGAGCACCCAGCACCCTTAGTACTGAGCACCCAGTACCCTGAGCACTGAGCACCCAGCACCCTGAGCACTGAGTACTGAGCACCGATCACATCGAGCACTGAGCACCCAGCACCCAGAGTACTGAGCACCCAGCACCCTGAGTACTAAGCACCGAGCACCCTGAGTACTGAGCACCCAGCACCCTGAACACTGAACATACAGCACCCTGAGTACTGAGCACCTCGAGCACTGAGCACCCAGCACCCTGAGTACTGAGCACCGAGCACCCCGAGCACTGAGCACCCAGCACCCCGAGCACTGAGCACCCAGCACCCCGAGCACTGAGCACCCACCACCCTGAGCACTGAGCACCCAGCACCCTGAGCACTGAGCACCCAGCACCCTGAGCACTGAGCACCCAGCACCCTGAGCACTGAGCACCCAGCACCCTGAGTACTGAGCACTGAGCACCTAGCACCCCGAGTATTGAGCACCCAGCACCCTGAGTACTGAGCACTGAGAACCCAGCACCCTGAGCACTGAGCACCCAGCACCCTGAGCACTGAGCAGCCAGCACCCGAGTACTAAGCAACCAGCACCCTGAGTACTGAGGACCCAACACCCTGAGTACTGAGCACTGAGCACCCAGCACCCAGCACCCCGAGCACTGAGCACCCAGCACCCTGAGCACTGAGCACCCAGCACCCTGAGTACTGAGCACCCAGCACCCTGAGCACTGAGCACCCAGCACCCTGAGCACTGAGCACCCAGCACCCTGAGCACTGAGCACACAGCACCCTGAGTACTGAGCACCCAGGACCCTGAGTACTGAGCACTGAGCACCCAGCACCCCGAGCACTGAGCACCCAGCACCCTGAGTACTGAGCACTGAGCACCCAGCACCCTGAGTACTGAGCACTGAGCACCCAGCACCCCGAGCACTGAGCACCCAGCACCCTGAGCACTGAGCACCCAGCACCCGAGTACTGAGCACCCAGCACAATGAGTACTGAGCACCCAGCACCCTGAATACTGAGCACCCAGCACCCCGAGTACTGAGCACCCAGCACCCTGAGTACTGAGCACCCAGCACCCTGAGCACTGAGCACCCAGCACCCCGAGCACTGAGCACCCAGCACCCTGAGTACTGAGCACCCAGCACCCTGAGCACTGAGCACCCAGCACCCTGAGCACTGAGCACCCAGCACCCTGAGCACTGAGCACCCAGCACCCTGAATAGTGAGCACCCAACGTACTGAGCACCGAGCACCCTGAGCACTGAGCACCCAGCACCCTGAGCACTGAGCACCCAGCACCCTGAGCACTGAGCACCCAGCACCCAAGTACTGAGCACCCAGCACCATGAGTACTGAGCACCCAGCACCCTGAGTACTGAGCACCGAGCACCCTGAGCACTGTGCACACAGCACCCTGAGCACTGAGCACCCAGGACCCTGAGCACTGAGGACCCAGCAGCCTGAGTAGTGAGCACCCAACGTACTGAGCACCGAGCACCCTGAGCACTGAGCACCCAGCACCCCGAGTACTGAGCACCCAGCACCCCGAGCACTGAGCACCCAGCGCCCTGAACACTGAGCACCCAGCACCCTGAGCACTGAGCACTGAGCACCCTGAGCACTGAGCACCCAGCACACCGAGTACTGAGCACTGAGCACCCTGAGTACTGAGCACCAAGCACCCTAAGTACTGAGCACTGAGCACCCTGAGTACTGAGCACCCAGCACCCTGAGCACTGAGTACCCAGCACCCTGAGTACTGAGCACTGAGAACCCTGAGTACTGAGCACCGAGCACCCTGAGTACTGAGCACCCAGCACGCTGATCACTGAGCACCCAGCACCCTGAGCACTGAGCACTGAGCACACAGCACCCAGAGCACTGAGCACCCAGCACCCCGAGCACTGAACACCCAGCACCCCGAGCACTGAGCACCCAGCACCCTGAGCACTGAGCACCCTGTGGACTGAACACCCAGCACCCTGAGCACTGAGCACCCAGCACCCTGAGTACTGAGCACCGATCACCCTGAGCACTGAGCACCCAGCACCCCGAGCACTGAGCACCCAGCACCCTGAGTACTGAGCTCCCAGCACCCCGAGCACTAAGCACCCAGTACCCTGAGTACTGAGCACCCTGAGTATTGAGCACCGATCACCCTGAGCACTGAGCTCCCAGCACCCTGAGTACTGAGCACCCAGCACCCTGAGCACTGAGCACCCAGCACCCTGAGTACTGATCACCCAGCACCCTGAGCACTGAGCACACAGCACCCTGAGTACTGAGCACCCAGCACCCTGAGCACTGAGCACCCAGCACCCTGAGTACTGAGCACCCAGCACCCTGAGCACTGAGCACCCAGCACCCCGAGAATGAGCACCCAGCACCCCGAGTACTGAGCACCGAGCACCCTGAGCACTGAGTACCCAGCACCCTGAGCACTGAACACCCAGCAGCCTGAGTACTGAGCACCCAGCACCCTGAGTACTGAGCACCCAGCACCCTGAGCACTGAGCACCGATCACCCCGAGTACTGAGCACCCAGCCCCCTGAGTACTGAGCAGCCAGCACCCCGAGTACTGAGCACCGAGCACCCTGAGCACTGAGTACCCAGCACCCTGAGCACTGAACACCCAGCACCCTGAACACTGAACATACAGCACCCTGAGTACTGAGCACCTCGAGCACTGAGCACCCAGCACCCTGAGTACTGAGCACCGAGCACCCCGAGCACTGATCACCCAGCACCCCGAGCACTGAGCACCCAGCACCCTGACCACTGAGCACCCAGCACCCTTAGTACTGAGCACCCAGTACCCTGAGCACTGAGCACCCAGCACCCAGAGTACTGAGCACCCAGCACCCTGAGTACTAAGCACCGAGCACCCTGAGTACTGAGCACCCAGCACCCTGAACACTGAACATACAGCACCCTGAGTACTGAGCACCTCGAGCACTGAGCACCCAGCACCCTGAGTACTGAGCACCGAGCACCCCGAGCACTGAGCACCCAGCACCCCGAGCACTGAGCACCCAGCACCCCGAGCACTGAGCACCCACCACCCTGAGCACTGAGCACCCAGCACCCTGAGCACTGAGCACCCAGCACCCTGAGCACTGAGCACCCAGCACCCTGAGTACTGAGCACTGAGCACCTAGCACCCCGAGTATTGAGCACCCAGCACCCTGAGTACTGAGCACTGAGCACCCAGCACCCCGAGCACTGAGCACCCAGCACCCTGAGCACTGAGCAGCCAGCACCCGAGTACTAAGCAACCAGCACCCTGAGTACTGAGGACCCAACACCCTGAGTACTGAGCACTGAGCACCCAGCACCCAGCACCCCGAGCACTGAGCACCAAGCACCCTGAGCACTGAGCACCCAGCACCCTGAGTACTGAGCACCCAGCACCCTGAGCACTGAGCACCCAGCACCCTGAGCACTGAGCACCCAGCACCCTGAGCACTGAGCACACAGCACCCTGAGTACTGAGCACCCAGGACCCTGAGTACTGAGCACTGAGCACCCAGCACCCCGAGCACTGAGCACCCAGCACCCTGAGTACTGAGCACTGAGCACCCAGCACCCTGAGTACTGAGCACTGAGCACCCAGCACCCCGAGCACTGAGCACCCAGCACCCTGAGCACTGAGCACACAGCACCCGAGTACTGAGCACCCAGCACAATGAGTACTGAGCACCCAGCACCCTGAATACTGAGCACCCAGCACCCCGAGTACTGAGCACCCAGCACCCTGAGTACTGAGCACCCAGCACCCTGAGCACTGAGCACCCAGCACCCCGAGCACTGAGCACCCAGCACCCTGAGTACTGAGCACCCAGCACCCTGAGCACTGAGCACCCAGCACCCTGAGCACTGAGCACCCAGCACCCTGAGCACTGAGCACCCAGCACCCTGAATAGTGAGCACCCAACGTACTGAGCACCGAGCACCCTGAGCACTGAGCACCCAGCACCCTGAGCACTGAGTACCCAGCACCCTGAGCACTGAGCACCCAGCACCCAAGTACTGAGCACCCAGCACCCTGAGTACTGAGCACCCAGCACCCTGAGTACTGAGCACCGAGCACCCTGAGCACTGAGCACACAGCACCCTGAGCACTGAGCACCCAGGACCCTGAGCACTGAGGACCCAGCAGCCTGAGTAGTGAGCACCCAACGTACTGAGCACCGAGCACCCTGAGCACTGAGCACCCAGCACCCCGAGTACTGAGCACCCAGCACCCCGAGCACTGAGCACCCAGCGCCCTGAACACTGAGCACCCAGCACCCTGAGCACTGAGCACCCTGAGCACTGAGCACCCAGCACACCGAGTACTGAGCACTGAGCACCCTGAGTACTGAGCACCAAGCACCCTAAGTACTGAGCACTGAGCACCCTGAGTACTGAGCACCCAGCACCCTGAGCACTGAGTACCCAGCACCCTGAGTACTGAGCACTGAGAACCCTGAGTACTGAGCACCGAGCACCCTGAGTACTGAGCACCAAGCACCCCGAGTACTGAGCACCGAGCACCCTGAGCACTGAGTACCCAGCACCCTGAGCACTGAACACCCAGCAGCCTGAGTACTGAGCACCCAGCACCCTGAGTACTGAGCACCCAGCACCCTGAGCACTGAGCACCGATCACCCCGAGTACTGAGCACCCAGCCCCCTGAGTACTGAGCAGCCAGCACCCCGAGTACTGAGCACCGAGCACCCTGAGCACTGAGTACCCAGCACCCTGAGCACTGAACACCCAGCACCCTGAACACTGAACATACAGCACCCTGAGTACTGAGCACCTCGAGCACTGAGCACCCAGCACCCTGAGTACTGAGCACCGAGCACCCCGAGCACTGAGCACCCAGCACCCCGAGCACTGAGCACCCAGCACCCTGAGCACTGAGCACCCAGCACCCTTAGTACTGAGCACCCAGTACCCTGAGCACTGAGCACCCAGCACCCTGAGCACTGAGTACTGAGCACCGATCACATCGAGCACTGAGCACCCAGCACCCAGAGTACTGAGCACCCAGCACCCTGAGTACTAAGCACCGAGCACCCTGAGTACTGAGCACCCAGCACCCTGAACACTGAACATACAGCACCCTGAGTACTGAGCACCTCGAGCACTGAGCACCCAGCACCCTGAGTACTGAGCACCGAGCACCCCGAGCACTGAGCACCCAGCACCCCGAGCACTGAGCACCCAGCACCCCGAGCACTGAGCACCCACCACCCTGAGCACTGAGCACCCAGCACCCTGAGCACTGAGCACCCAGCACCCTGAGCACTGAGCACCCAGCACCCTGAGCACTGAGCACCCAGCACCCTGAGTACTGAGCACTGAGCACCTAGCACCCCGAGTATTGAGCACCCAGCACCCTGAGTACTGAGCACTGAGCACCCAGCACCCCGAGCACTGAGCACCCAGCACCCTGAGCACTGAGCAGCCAGCACCCGAGTACTAAGCAACCAGCACCCTGAGTACTGAGGACCCAACACCCTGAGTACTGAGCACTGAGCACCCAGCACCCAGCACCCCGAGCACTGAGCACCCAGCACCCTGAGCACTGAGCACCCAGCACCCTGAGTACTGAGCACCCAGCACCCTGAGCACTGAGCACCCAGCACCCTGAGCACTGAGCACCCAGCACCCTGAGCACTGAGCACACAGCACCCTGAGCACTGAGCACACAGCACCCTGAGTACTGAGCACCCAGGACCCTGAGTACTGAGCACCCAGCACCCCGAGCACTGAGCACCCAGCACCCTGAGTACTGAGCACCGAGCACCAAGAGTACTGAGCACCGAGCATCCTGAGCACTGAGCACCGAGCACCCCGAGCACTGAGCACCTAGCACCCTGAGTACTGAGCACCCAGAACCAAGAGTACTGAGCTCCGAGCACCCCGAGCACTGAGCACCCAGCACCCTGATTAATGAGCACCCAGCACCCCGAGTACTGAGCACCGAGCACCGTGAGTACTGAGCACCCAGCACCCTGAGTACTGAGCACCCAGCACCCTGAGCACTGAGCACAAAGCACGCTGAGTACTGAGCACTGAGCACCCTGAGTACTGAGCACCAAGGACCCTGAGCACTGAGCACCCAGCACGCTGAGTACTGAGCGCTGAGCACCCTGAGTACTGAGCACCGAGCACCCTGAGTACTGAGCACCCAGCACCCTGAGCACTGAGCAGCCAGCACCCTGAGCACTGAGCACCCAGCTCCCCGAGCACTGAGCACCCAGCACCCTCAGCACTGAGCACCCAGCACCCCGAGTACTGAGCACCCAGCACCCTGAGTACTGAGCACCGAGCACCCCGAGCACTGAGCACCCAGCACCCCGAGCACTGAGAACACAGCACCCCGAGAATTAGCACCCAGCACCCTGAGTACTGAGAACCGAGTACCCTCAGTACTGAGCACCCAGCACGCTGAGCACTGAGCACCCAGCACCCCGAGTACTGAGCAAACAGCACACTGAGCACTGAGCACCCAGCACCCCGAGAATGAGCACCCAGCACCCTGAGTACTGAGCTCCCAGCACCCTGAGTACTGAGCACCCTGAGGACTGAGCACCGATCACGCTGAGCACTGTGCACCCAGCACCCTGAGGACTGAGCACCCAGCACCCTGAGTACTGAGCACCGAGCACCCCGAGTACTGAGCACCCAGCACCCTGAGCACTGAGCACCTAGCAACCCGAGCACTGAGCACGCAGCACCCTGAGTACTGAGCACCCAGCACCCCGAGCCCTGAGCACACAGCACCCTGAGTACTGAGCACCCTGAGTACTGAGCACCTAGCACCCCGAGCACTGAGCACCCAGCACCCTGAGCACTGAGCACCCTGCACAATGAGTACTGAGCATCAAGCACCCTGAGCACTGAGCACCCAGCACCCTGAGCACTGAGCACCCAGCACCCTGAGGACTGAGCACCCAGCACCCTGAGTACTGAGCACCCAACGTACTGAGCATCGAGCACCCTGAGCACTGAGCACCCAGCACCCTGAGTACTGAGCATCGAGCACCCCGAGCACTAAGCACCCAGCACCCTGAACACTGAGCACCCAGCACCCCAAGCACTGAGCACCCAGCATCCTGAGTACTGAGCACCCAGCACCCTGAGTACTGAGCACCCAGCACCCTGAGTACTGAGCACCCAGCACCCCGAGCACTGAGCACCCAGCACCCTGAGTACTGAGCACCGAGCACCAAGAGTACTGAGCACCGAGCATCCTGAGCACTGAGCACCGAGCACCCCGAGCACTGAGCACCTAGCACCCTGAGTACTGAGCACCCAGAACCAAGAGTACTGAGCACCGAGCACCCCGAGCACTGAGCACCCAGCACCCTGAGTAATGAGCACCCAGCACCCCGAGTACTGAGCACCGAGCACCGTGAGTACTGAGCACCCAGCACCCTGAGTACTGAGCACCCAGCACCCTGAGCACTGAGCACAAAGCACGCTGAGTACTGAGCACTGAGCACCCTGAGTAATGAGCACCAAGGACCCTGAGCACTGAGCACCCAGCACGCTGAGTACTGAGCGCTGAGCACCCTGAGTACTGAGCACCGAGCACCCTGAGTACTGAGCACCCAGCACCCTGAGCACTGAGCAGCCAGCACCCTGAGCACTGAGCACCCAGCTCCCCGAGCACTGAGCACCCAGCACCCTGAGCACTGAGCACCCAGCACCCCGAGTACTGAGCAACCAGCACCCTGAGTACTGAGCACCGAGCACCCCGAGCACTGAGCACCCAGCACCCCGAGCACTGAGAACCCAGCACCCCGATTATTAGCACCCAGCACCCTGAGTACTGAGAACCGAGTACCCTCAGTACTGAGCACCCAGCACGCTGAGCACTGAGCACCCAGCACCCCGAGTACTGAGCAAACAGCACACCGAGCACTGAGCACCCAGCACCCCGAGAATGAGCACCCAGCACCCTGAGTACTGAGCACCCAGCACCCTGAGTACTGAGCACCATGAGGACTGAGCACCGATCACCCTGAGCACTGAGCACCCAGCACCCTGAGTACTGAGCACCCAGCACCCTGAGTACTGAGCACCGAGCACCCCGAGTACTGAGCACCCAGCACCCTGAGCACTGAGCACCTAGCAACCCGAGCACTGAGCACGCAGCACCCTGAGTACTGAGCACCCAGCACTCCGAGCCCTGAGCACACAGCACCCTGAGTACTGAGCACCCTGAGTACTGAGCACCTAGCACCCCGAGCACTGAGCACCCAGCACCCTGAGCACTGAGCACCCAGCACCCTGAGCACTGAGCACCCAGGACCCTGAGCACTGAGCACCCAGCACCCTGAGTACTGAGCACCCAACCTACTGAGCATCGAGCACCCCGAGCACTGAGCACCCAGCATTCTGAGTACTGAGCACCGAGCACCCCGAGTACTGAGCACCCAGCACCCTGAGCACTGAGCACCCAGCACCCTGAGTACTGAGCACCGAGAACCCTGAGTACTGAGCACCCAGCACCCCGCGCACTGAGCACCCTGAGTACTGAGCACTAAGCACCCTGAGCGCTGATCACCCAGCACCCCAAGCACGGAGCACCCAGGACACCCAGCACTTAGTACTGAGCACCCAGCACCCTGAGTACTGAGCACCGAGCTCCCCGAGCACTGAGCACCCTGAGTACTGAGCACCCAGCACCCCGATCACAGAGCACACAGCACCCTCAGCACTGAGCACCTAGCACCCCGAGCACTGAGCACCCAGCACCCTGAGTACTGAGCACACTGAGGACTGAGCACCGATCACCCTGAGCACTGAGCACCCAGCACCCTGAGTACTGAGCACCCAGCACCCTGAGTACTGAGCACCCAGCACCCTGAGCACTGAGCACGCAGCACCCTGAGTACTGAGCACCCAGCACCCTGAGTACTGAGCACCCAGCACCCTGAGTACTGAGAACCCAGCACCCTGAGTACTGAGCACCCAGCACCCTGAGTACTGAGCACTGAGCACCCCGAGTACTGAGCACCCAGCACCCCGAGCACTAAGCACCCAGCACCCTGAACACTGAGCACCCAGCACCCCAAGCACTGAGCACCCAGCAACCTGAGTACTGAGCACCCAGCACCCTGAGTACTGAGCACCCAGCACCCTGAGTACTGAGCACCCAGCACCCCGAGCACTGAGCACCCAGCACCCTGAGTACTGAGCACCGAGCACCAAGAGTACTGAGCACCGAGCATCCTGAGCACTGAGCACCGAGCACCCCGAGCACTGAGCACCTAGCACCCTGAGTACTGAGCACCCAGAACCAAGAGTACTGAGCACCGAGCACCCCGAGCACTGAGCACCCAGCACCCTGAGTAATGAGCACCCAGCACCCCGAGTACTGAGCACCGAGCACCGTGAGTACTGAGCACCCAGCACCCTGAGTACTGAGCACCCAGCACCCTGAGCACTGAGCACAAAGCACGCTGAGTACTGAGCACTGAGCACCCTGAGTACTGAGCACCAAGGACCCTGAGCACTGAGCACCCAGCACGCTGAGTACTGAGCGCTGAGCACCCTGAGTACTGAGCACCGAGCACCCTGAGTACTGAGCACCCAGCACCCTGAGCACTGAGCAGCCAGCACCCTGAGCACTGAGCACCCAGCTCCCCGAGCACTGAGCACCCAGCACCCTGAGCACTGAGCACCCAGCACCCCGAGTACTGAGCACCCAGCACCCTGAGTACTGAGCACCGAGCACCCCGAGCACTGAGCACCCAGCACCCCGAGCACTGAGAACCCAGCACCCCGAGAATTAGCACCCAGCACCCTGAGTACTGAGAACCGAGTACCCTCAGTACTGAGCACCCAGCACGCTGAGCACTGAGCACCCAGCACCCCGAGTACTGAGCAAACAGCACACCGAGCACTGAGCACCCAGCACCCCGAGAATGAGCACCCAGCACCCTGAGTACTGAGCACCCAGCACCCTGAGTACTGAGCACCCAACGTACTGAGCATCGAGCACCCCGAGCACTGAGCACCCAGCACCCTGAGTACTGAGCATCGAGCACCCCGAGCACTAAGCACCCAGCACCCTGAACACTGAGCACCCAGCACCCCAAGCACTGAGCACCCAGCAACATGAGTACTGAGCACCCAGCACCCTGAGTACTGAGCACCCAGCACCCTGAGTACTGAGCACCCAGCACCCCGAACACTGAGCACCCAGCACCCTGAGTACTGAGCACCGAGCACCAAGAGTACTGAGCACCGAGCATCCTGAGCACTGAGCACCGAGCACCCCGAGCACTGAGCACCTAGCACCCTGAGTACTGAGCACCCAGAACCAAGAGTACTGAGCACCGAGCACCCCGAGCACTGAGCACCCAGCACCCTGAGTAATGAGCACCCAGCACCCCGAGTACTGAGCACCGAGCACCGTGAGTACTGAGCACCCAGCACCCTGAGTACTGAGCACCCAGCACCCTGAGCACTGAGCACAAAGCACGCTGAGTACTGAGCACTGAGCACCCTGAGTACTGAGCACCAAGGACCCTGAGCACTGAGCACCCAGCACGCTGAGTACTGAGCGCTGAGCACCCTGAGTACTGAGCACCGAGCACCCTGAGTACTGAGCACCCAGCACCCTGAGCACTGAGCAGCCAGCACCCTGAGCACTGAGCACCCAGCTCCCCGGGCACTGAGCACCCAGCACCCTGAGCACTGAGCACCAAGCACCCCGAGTACTGAGCACCCAGCACCCTGAGTACTGAGCACCGAGCACCCCGAGCACTGAGCACCCAGCACCCCGAGCACTGAGAACCCAGCACCCCGAGAATTAGCACCCAGCACCCTGAGTACTGAGAACCGAGTACCCTCAGTACTGAGCACCCAGCACGCTGAGCACTGAGCACCCAGCACCCCGAGTACTGAGCAAACAGCACACCGAGCACTGAGCACCCAGCACCCCGAGAATGAGCACCCAGCACCCTGAGTACTGAGCACCCAGCACCCTGAGTACTGAGCACCATGAGGACTGAGCACCGATCACCCTGAGCACTGAGCACCCAGCACCCTGAGTACTGAGCACCCAGCACCCTGAGTACTGAGCACCGAGCACCCCGAGTACTGAGCACCCAGCACCCTGAGCACTGAGCACCTAGCAACCCGAGCACTGAGCACGCAGCACCCTGAGTACTGAGCACCCAGCACTCCGAGCCCTGAGCACACAGCACCCTGAGTACTGAGCACCCTGAGTACTGAGCACCTAGCACCCCGAGCACTGAGCACCCAGCACCCTGAGCACTGAGCACCCAGCACCCTGAGCACTGAGCACCCAGGACCCTGAGCACTGAGCACCCAGCACCCTGAGTACTGAGCACCCAACCTACTGAGCATCGAGCACCCCGAGCACTGAGCACCCAGCATTCTGAGTACTGAGCACCGAGCACCCCGAGTACTGAGCACCCAGCACCCTGAGCACTGAGCACCCAGCACCCTGAGTACTGAGCACCGAGAACCCTGAGTACTGAGCACCCAGCACCCCGCGCACTGAGCACCCTGAGTACTGAGCACTAAGCACCCTGAGCGCTGATCACCCAGCACCCCAAGCACGGAGCACCCAGGACACCCAGCACTTAGTACTGAGCACCCAGCACCCTGAGTACTGAGCACCGAGCTCCCCGAGCACTGAGCACCCTGAGTACTGAGCACCCAGCACCCCGATCACAGAGCACACAGCACCCTCAGCACTGAGCACCTAGCACCCCGAGCACTGAGCACCCAGCACCCTGAGTACTGAGCACACTGAGGACTGAGCACCGATCACCCTGAGCACTGAGCACTCAGCACCCTGAGTACTGAGCACCCAGCACCCTGAGTACTGAGCACCCAGCACCCTGAGCACTGAGCACGCAGCACCCTCAGTACTGAGCACCCAGCACCCTGAGTACTGAGCACTGAGCACCCCGAGTACTGAGCACCCAGCACCCCGAGCACTAAGCACCCAGCACCCTGAACACTGAGCACCCAGCACCCCAAGCACTGAGCACCCAGCAACCTGAGTACTGAGCACCCAGCACCCTGAGTACTGAGCACCCAGCACCCTAAGTACTGAGCACCCAGCACCCCGAGCACTGAGCACCCAGCACCCTGAGTACTGAGCACCGAGCACCAAGAGTACTGAGCACCGAGCATCCTGAGCACTGAGCACCGAGCACCCCGAGCACTGAGCACCTTGCACCCTGAGTACTGAGCACCCAGAACCAAGAGTACTGAGCACCGAGCACCCCGAGCACTGAGCACCCAGCACCCTGAGTAATGAGCACACAGCACCCCGAGTACTGAGCACCGAGCACCGTGAGTACTGAGCACCCAGCACCCTGAGTACTGAGCACCCAGCACCCTGAGCACTGAGCACAAAGCACGCTGAGTACTGAGCACTGAGCACCCTGAGTACTGAGCACCAAGGACCCTGAGCACTGAGCACCCAGCACGCTGAGTACTGAGCGCTGAGCACCCTGAGTACTGAGCACCGAGCACCCTGAGTACTGAGCACCCAGCACCCTGAGCACTGAGCAGCCAGCACCCTGAGCACTGAGCACCCAGCTCCCCGAGCACTGAGCACCCAGCACCCTGAGCACTGAGCACCCAGCACCCTGAGTACTGAGAACCGAGTACCCTCAGTACTGAGCACCCAGCACGCTGAGCACTGAGCACCCAGCACCCCGAGTACTGAGCAAACAGCACACCGAGCACTGAGCACCCAGCACCCCGAGAATGAGCACCCAGCACCCTGAGTACTGAGCACCCAGCACCCTGAGCACTGAGCAGCCAGCACCCTGAGCACTGAGCACCCAGCACCCCGAGAATTAGCACCCAGCACCCTGAGTACTGAGAACCGAGTACCCTCAGTACTGAGCACCCAGCACGCTGAGCACTGAGCACCCAGCACCCCGAGTACTGAGCAAACAGCACACCGAGCACTGAGCACCCAGCACCCCGAGAATGAGCACCCAGCACCCTGAGTACTGAGCACCCAGCACCCTGAGTACTGAGCACCCAACGTACTGAGCATCGAGCACCCCGAGCACTGAGCACCCAGCACCCTGAGTACTGAGCATCGAGCACCCCGAGCACTAAGCACCCAGCACCCTGAACACTGAGCACCCAGCACCCCAAGCACTGAGCACCCAGCAACATGAGTACTGAGCACCCAGCACCCTGAGTACTGAGCACCCAGCACCCTGAGTACTGAGCACCCAGCACCCCGAACACTGAGCACCCAGCACCCTGAGTACTGAGCACCGAGCACCAAGAGTACTGAGCACCGAGCATCCTGAGCACTGAGCACCGAGCACCCCGAGCACTGAGCACCTAGCACCCTGAGTACTGAGCACCCAGAACCAAGAGTACTGAGCACCGAGCACCCCGAGCACTGAGCACCCAGCACCCTGTCTAATGAGCACCCAGCACCCCGAGTACTGAGCACCGAGCACCGTGAGTACTGAGCACCCAGCACCCTGAGTACTGAGCACCCAGCACCCTGAGCACTGAGCACAAAGCACGCTGAGTACTGAGCACTGAGCACCCTGAGTACTGAGCACCAAGGACCCTGAGCACTGAGCACCCAGCACGCTGAGTACTGAGCGCTGAGCACCCTGAGTACTGAGCACCCAGCACCCTGAGCACTGAGCAGCCAGCACCCTGAGCACTGAGCACCCAGCTCCCCGGGCACTGAGCACCCAGCACCCTGAGCACTGAGCACCAAGCACCCCGAGTACTGAGCACCCAGCACCCTGAGTACTGAGCACCGAGCACCCCGAGCACTGAGCACCCAGCACCCCGAGCACTGAGAACCCAGCACCCCGAGAATTAGCACCCAGCACCCTGAGTACTGAGAACCGAGTACCCTCAGTACTGAGCACCCAGCACGCTGAGCACTGAGCACCCAGCACCCCGAGTACTGAGCAAACAGCACACCGAGCACTGAGCACCCAGCACCCCGAGAATGAGCACCCAGCACCCTGAGTACTGAGCACCCAGCACCCTGAGTACTGAGCACCATGAGGACTGAGCACCGATCACCCTGAGCACTGAGCACCCAGCACCCTGAGTACTGAGCACCCAGCACCCTGAGTACTGAGCACCGAGCACCCCGAGTACTGAGCACCCAGCACCCTGAGCACTGAGCACCTAGCAACCCGAGCACTGAGCACGCAGCACCCTGAGTACTGAGCACCCAGCACTCCGAGCCCTGAGCACACAGCACCCTGAGTACTGAGCACCCTGAGTACTGAGCACCTAGCACCCCGAGCACTGAGCACCCAGCACCCTGAGCACTGAGCACCCAGCACCCTGAGCACTGAGCACCCAGGACCCTGAGCACTGAGCACCCAGCACCCTGAGTACTGAGCACCCAACCTACTGAGCATCGAGCACCCCGAGCACTGAGCACCCAGCATTCTGAGTACTGAGCACCGAGCACCCCGAGTACTGAGCACCCAGCACCCTGAGCACTGAGCACCCAGCACCCTGAGTACTGAGCACCGAGAACCCTGAGTACTGAGCACCCAGCACCCCGCGCACTGAGCACCCTGAGTACTGAGCACTAAGCACCCTGAGCGCTGATCACCCAGCACCCCAAGCACGGAGCACCCAGGACACCCAGCACTTAGTACTGAGCACCCAGCACCCTGAGTACTGAGCACCGAGCTCCCCGAGCACTGAGCACCCTGAGTACTGAGCACCCAGCACCCCGATCACAGAGCACACAGCACCCTCAGCACTGAGCACCTAGCACCCCGAGCACTGAGCACCCAGCACCCTGAGTACTGAGCACACTGAGGACTGAGCACCGATCACCCTGAGCACTGAGCACTCAGCACCCTGAGTACTGAGCACCCAGCACCCTGAGTACTGAGCACCCAGCACCCTGAGCACTGAGCACGCAGCACCCTCAGTACTGAGCACCCAGCACCCTGAGTACTGAGCACTGAGCACCCCGAGTACTGAGCACCCAGCACCCCGAGCACTAAGCACCCAGCACCCTGAACACTGAGCACCCAGCACCCCAAGCACTGAGCACCCAGCAACCTGAGTACTGAGCACCCAGCACCCTGAGTACTGAGCACCCAGCACCCTAAGTACTGAGCACCCAGCACCCCGAGCACTGAGCACCCAGCACCCTGAGTACTGAGCACCGAGCACCAAGAGTACTGAGCACCGAGCATCCTGAGCACTGAGCACCGAGCACCCCGAGCACTGAGCACCTAGCACCCTGAGTACTGAGCACCCAGAACCAAGAGTACTGAGCACCGAGCACCCCGAGCACTGAGCACCCAGCACCCTGAGTAATGAGCACACAGCACCCCGAGTACTGAGCACCGAGCACCGTGAGTACTGAGCACCCAGCACCCTGAGTACTGAGCACCCAGCACCCTGAGCACTGAGCACAAAGCACGCTGAGTACTGAGCACTGAGCACCCTGAGTACTGAGCACCAAGGACCCTGAGCACTGAGCACCCAGCACGCTGAGTACTGAGCGCTGAGCACCCTGAGTACTGAGCACCGAGCACCCTGAGTACTGAGCACCCAGCACCCTGAGCACTGAGCAGCCAGCACCCTGAGCACTGAGCACCCAGCTCCCCGAGCACTGAGCACCCAGCACCCTGAGCACTGAGCACCCAGCACCCCGAGTACTGAGCACCCAGCACCCTGATTACTGAGCACCGAGCACCCCGAGCACTGAGCACCCAGCACCCCGAGCACTGAGAACCCAGCACCCCGAGAATTAGCACCCAGCACCCTGAGTACTGAGAACCGAGTACCCTCAGTACTGAGCACCCAGCACGCTGAGCACTGAGCACCCAGCACCCCGAGTGCTGAGCAAACAGCACACCGAGCACTGAGCACCCAGCACCCCGAGAATGAGCACCCAGCACCCTGAGTACTGAGCACCCAGCACCCTGAGTACTGAGCACCGAGCACCCCGAGTACTGAGCACCCAGCACCCTGAGCACTGAGCAGCCAGCACCCTGAGTACTGAGCACCGAGAACCCTGGGTACTGAGCACCCAGCACCCTGAGCACTGAGCACCCTGAGGACTGAGCACCGATCACCCTGAGCACTGAGCACCCAGCACCCTCAGTACTGAGCACCCAGCACCCTGAGTACTGAGCACCGAGCACCCCGAGTACTGAGCACCCAGCACCCTGAGCACTGAGCACCTAGCAACCCGAGCACTGAGCACGCAGCACCCTGAGTACTGAGCACCCAGCACCCCGAGCCCTGAGCACACAGCACCCTGAGTACTGAGCACCCTGAGTACTGAGCACCTAGCACCCCGAGCACTGAGCACCCAGCACCCTGAGCACTGAGCACCCTGCACCCTGAGTACTGAGCATCAAGCACCCTGAGCACTGAGCACCCAGCACCCTGAGCACTGAGCACCCAGGACCCTGAGCACTGAGCACCCAGCACCCTGAGTACTGAGCACCCAACCTACTGAGCATCGAGCACCCCGAGCACTGAGCACCCTGAGTACTGAGCACCCAGCACCCCGATCACAGAGCACACAGCACCCTCAGCACTGAGCACCCAGCACCCCGAGCACTGAGCACCCAGCACCCTGAGTACTGAGCACACTGAGGACTGAGCACCGATCACCCTGAGCACTGAGCACCCAGCACCCTGAGTACTGAGCACCCAGCACCCTGAGTACTGAGCACCCAGCACCCTGAGCACTGAGCACGCAGCACCCTGAGTACTGAGCACCCAGCACCCTGAGTACTGAGCACCCAGCACCCTGAGTACTGAGCACCCTGAGTAATGAGCACCGAGCTCCCCGAGCACTGAGCACCCTGAGTACTGAGCACCCAGCACCCCGATCACAGAGCACACAGCACCCTCAGCACTGAGCACCCAGCACCCCGAGCACTGAGCACCCAGCACCCTGAGTACTGAGCACACTGAGGACTGAGCACCGATCACCCTGAGCACTGAGCACCCAGCACCCTGAGTACTGAGCACCCAGCACCCTGAGTACTGAGCACCCAGCACCCTGAGCACTGAGCACGCAGCACCCTGAGTACTGAGCACCCAGCACCCTGAGTACTGAGCACCCAGCACCCTGAGTACTGAGCACCCAGCACCCTGAGTACTGAGCACCCAGCAGCCAACATACTGAGCATCGAGCACCCCGAGCACTGAGCACCCAGCACCCTGAGTACTGAGCACCGAGCACCCCGAGTACTGAGCACCCAGCACCCTGAGCACTGAGCACCCAGCACCCTGAGTACTGAGCACCCAGAACCCTGCGTACTGAGCACCCAGCACCCCGAGCACTGAGCACCCTGAGTACTGAGCACTAAGCACCCTGAGTGCTGAGCACCCAGCACCCCAAGCACGGAGCACCCAGGACCCCGAGCACTGAGTACTGAGCACCCAGCACCCTGAGTACTGAGCACCGACCTCCCCGAGCACTGAGCACCCTGAGTACTGAGCACCCAGCACCCCGATCACAGAGCACACAGCATCCTCAGCACTGAGCACCCAGCACCCCGAGCACTGAGCACCCAGCACCCTGAGTACTGAGCACACTGAGGACTGAGCACCGATCACCCTGAGTACTGAGCACCCAGCACCCTGAGTACTGAGCACCCAGCACCCTGAGTACTGAGCACCCAGCACCCTGAGCACTGAGCACGCAGCACCCTGAGTACTGAGCACCCAGCACCCTGAGTACTGAGCACCCAGCACCCTGAGTACTGAGCACCCAGCACCCCGAGCACTGAGCACCCAGCACCCTGAGTACTGAGCACCGAGCACCAAGAGTACTGAGCACCGAGCATCCTGAGCACTGAGCACCGAGCACCCCGAGCACTGAGCACCTAGCACCCTGAGTACTGAGCACCCAGAACCAAGAGTACTGAGCACCGAGCACCCCGAGCACTGAGCACCCAGCACCCTGAGTAATGACCACCCAGCACCCCGAGTACTGAGCACCGAGCACCGTGAGTACTGAACACCCAGCACCCTGAGTACTGAGCACCCAGCACCCTGAGCACTGAGCACAAAGCACGCTGAGTACTGAGCACTGAGCACCCTGAGTACTGAGCACCAAGGACCCTGAGCACTGAGCACCCAGCACGCTGAGTACTGAGCGCTGAGCACCCTGAGTACTGAGCACCGAGCACCCTGAGTACTGAGCACCCAGCACCCTGAGCACTGAGCAGCCAGCACCCTGAGCACTGAGCACCCAGCTCCCCGGGCACTGAGCACCCAGCACCCTGAGCACTGAGCACCAAGCACCCCGAGTACTGAGCACCCAGCACCCTGAGTACTGAGCACCGAGCACCCCGAGCACTGAGCACCCAGCACCCCGAGCACTGAGAACCCAGCACCCCGAGAATTAGCACCCAGCACCCTGAGTACTGAGAACCGAGTACCCTCAGTACTGAGCACCCAGCACGCTGAGCACTGAGCACCCAGCACCCCGAGTACTGAGCAAACAGCACACCGAGCACTGAGCACCCAGCACCCCGAGAATGAGCACCCAGCACCCTGAGTACTGAGCACCCAGCACCCTGAGTACTGAGCACCATGAGGACTGAGCACCGATCACCCTGAGCACTGAGCACCCAGCACCCTGAGTACTGAGCACCCAGCACCCTGAGTACTGAGCACCGAGCACCCCGAGTACTGAGCACCCAGCACCCTGAGCACTGAGCACCTAGCAACCCGAGCACTGAGCACGCAGCACCCTGAGTACTGAGCACCCAGCACTCCGAGCCCTGAGCACACAGCACCCTGAGTACTGAGCACCCTGAGTACTGAGCACCTAGCACCCCGAGCACTGAGCACCCAGCACCCTGAGCACTGAGCACCCAGCACCCTGAGCACTGAGCACCCAGGACCCTGAGCACTGAGCACCCAGCACCCTGAGTACTGAGCACCCAACCTACTGAGCATCGAGCACCCTGAGCACTGAGCACCCAGCATTCTGAGTACTGAGCACCGAGCACCCCGAGTACTGAGCACCCAGCACCCTGAGCACTGAGCACCCAGCACCCTGAGTACTGAGCACCGAGAACCCTGAGTACTGAGCACCCAGCACCCCGCGCACTGAGCACCCTGAGTACTGAGCACTAAGCACCCTGAGCGCTGATCACCCAGCACCCCAAGCACGGAGCACCCAGGACACCCAGCACTTAGTACTGAGCACCCAGCACCCTGAGTACTGAGCACCGAGCTCCCCGAGCACTGAGCACCCTGAGTACTGAGCACCCAGCACCCCGATCACAGAGCACACAGCACCCTCAGCACTGAGCACCTAGCACCCCGAGCACTGAGCACCCAGCACCCTGAGTACTGAGCACACTGAGGACTGAGCACCGATCACCCTGAGCACTGAGCACTCAGCACCCTGAGTACTGAGCACCCAGCACCCTGAGTACTGAGCACCCAGCACCCTGAGCACTGATCACGCAGCACCCTGAGTACTGAGCACCCAGCACCCTGAGTACTGAGCACTGAGCACCCCGAGTACTGAGCACCCAGCACCCCGAGCACTAAGCACCCAGCACCCTGAACACTGAGCACCCAGCACCCCAAGCACTGAGCACCCAGCAACCTGAGTACTGAGCACCCAGCACCCTGAGTACTGAGCACCCAGCACCCTGAGTACTGAGCACCCAGCACCCCGAGCACTGAGCACCCAGCACCCTGAGTACTGAGCACCGAGCACCAAGAGTACTGAGCACCGAGCATCCTGAGCACTGAGCACCGAGCACCCCGAGCACTGAGCACCTAGCACCCTGAGTACTGAGCACCCAGAACCAAGAGTACTGAGCACCGAGCACCCCGAGCACTGAGCACCCAGCACCCTGAGTAATGAGCACACAGCACCCCGAGTACTGAGCACCGAGCACCGTGAGTACTGAGCACCCAGCACCCTGAGTACTGAGCACCCAGCACCCTGAGCACTGAGCACAAAGCACGCTGAGTACTGAGCACTGAGCACCCTGAGTACTGAGCACCAAGGACCCTGAGCACTGAGCACCCAGCACGCTGAGTACTGAGCGCTGAGCACCCTGAGTACTGAGCACCGAGCACCCTGAGTACTGAGCACCCAGCACCCTGAGCACTGAGCAGCCAGCACCCTGAGCACTGAGCACCCAGCTCCCCGAGCACTGAGCACCCAGCACCCTGAGCACTGAGCACCCAGCACCCCGAGTACTGAGCACCCAGCACCCTGATTACTGAGCACCGAGCACCCCGAGCACTGAGCACCCAGCACCCCGAGCACTGAGAACCCAGCACCCCGAGAATTAGCACCCAGCACCCTGAGTACTGAGAACCGAGTACCCTCAGTACTGAGCACCCAGCACGCTGAGCACTGAGCACCCAGCACCCCGAGTACTGAGCAAACAGCACACCGAGCACTGAGCACCCAGCACCCCGAGAATGAGCACCCAGCACCCTGAGTACTGAGCACCCAGCACCCTGAGTACTGAGCACCGAGCACCCCGAGTACTGAGCACCCAGCACCCTGAGCACTGAGCACCCAGCACCCTGAGTACTGAGCACCGAGAACCCTGGGTACTGAGCACCCAGCACCCTGAGCACTGAGCACCCTGAGGACTGAGCACCGATCACCCTGAGCACTGAGCACCCAGCACCCTCAGTACTGAGCACCCAGCACCCTGAGTACTGAGCACCGAGCACCCCGAGTACTGAGCACCCAGCACCCTGAGCACTGAGCACCTAGCAACCCGAGCACTGAGCACGCAGCACCCTGAGTACTGAGCACCCAGCACCCCGAGCCCTGAGCACACAGCACCCTGAGTACTGAGCACCCTGAGTACTGAGCACCTAGCACCCCGAGCACTGAGCACCCAGCACCCTGAGCACTGAGCACCCTGCACCCTGAGTACTGAGCATCAAGCACCCTGAGCACTGAGCACCCAGCACCCTGAGCACTGAGCACCCAGGACCCTGAGCACTGAGCACCCAGCACCCTGAGTACTGAGCACCCAACCTACTGAGCATCGAGCACCCCGAGCACTGAGCACCCTGAGTACTGAGCACCCAGCACCCCGATCACAGAGCACACAGCACCCTCAGCACTGAGCACCCAGCACCCCGAGCACTGAGCACCCAGCACCCTGAGTACTGAGCACACTGAGGACTGAGCACCGATCACCCTGAGCACTGAGCACCCAGCACCCTGAGTACTGAGCACCCAGCACCCTGAGTACTGAGCACCCAGCACCCTGAGCACTGAGCACGCAGCACCCTGAGTACTGAGCACCCAGCACCCTGAGTACTGAGCACCCAGCACCCTGAGTACTGAGCACCCAGCACCCCGAGCACTGAGCACCCAGCACCCTGAGTACTGAGCACCGAGCACCAAGAGTACTGATCACCGAGCATCCTGAGCACTGAGCACCGAGCACCCCGAGCACTGAGCACCTAGCACCCTGAGTACTGAGCACCCAGAACCAAGAGTACTGAGCACCGAGCACCCCGAGCACTGAGCACCCAGCACCCTGAGTAATGACCACCCAGCACCCCGAGTACTGAGCACCGAGCACCGTGAGTACTGAACACCCAGCACCCTGAGTACTGAGCACCCAGCACCCTGAGCACTGAGCACAAAGCACGCTGAGTACTGAGCACTGAGCACCCTGAGTACTGAGCACCAAGGACCCTGAGCACTGAGCACCCAGCACGCTGAGTACTGAGCGCTCAGCACCCTGAGTACTGAGCACCGAGCACCCTGAGTACTGAGCACCCAGCACCCTGAGCACTGAGCAGCCAGCACCCTGAGCACTGAGCACCCAGCTCCCCGGGCACTGAGCACCCAGCACCCTGAGCACTGAGCACCAAGCACCCCGAGTACTGAGCACCCAGCACCCTGAGTACTGAGCACCGAGCACCCCGAGCACTGAGCACCCAGCACCCCGAGCACTGAGAACCCAGCACCCCGAGAATTAGCACCCAGCACCCTGAGAACTGAGAACCGAGTACCCTCAGTACTGAGCACCCAGCATGCTGAGCACTGAGCACCCAGCACCCCGAGTACTGAGCAAACAGCACACCGAGCACTGAGCACCCAGCACCCCGAGAATGAGCACCCAGCACCCTGAGTACTGAGCACCCAGCACCCTGAGTACTGAGCACCATGAGGACTGAGCACCGATCACCCTGAGCACTGAGCACCCAGCACCCTGAGTACTGAGCACCCAGCACCCTGAGTACTGAGCACCGAGCACCCCGAGTACTGAGCACCCAGCACCCTGAGCACTGAGCACCTAGCAACCCGAGCACTGAGCACGCAGCACCCTGAGTACTGAGCACCCAGCACTCCGAGCCCTGAGCACACAGCACCCTGAGTACTGAGCACCCTGAGTACTGAGCACCTAGCACCCCGAGCACTGAGCACCCAGCACCCTGAGCACTGAGCACCCAGCACCCTGAGCACTGAGCACCCAGGACCCTGAGCACTGAGCACCCAGCACCCTGAGTACTGAGCACCCAACCTACTGAGCATCGAGCACCCCGAGCACTGAGCACCCAGCATTCTGAGTACTGAGCACCGAGCACCCCGAGTACTGAGCACCCAGCACCCTGAGCACTGAGCACCCAGCACCCTGAGTACTGAGCACCGAGAACCCTGAGTACTGAGCACCCAGCACCCCGCGCACTGAGCACCCTGAGTACTGAGCACTAAGCACCCTGAGCGCTGATCACCCAGCACCCCAAGCACGGAGCACCCAGGACACCCAGCACTTAGTACTGAGCACCCAGCACCCTGAGTACTGAGCACCGAGCTCCCCGAGCACTGAGCACCCTGAGTACTGAGCACCCAGCACCCCGATCACAGAGCACACAGCACCCTCAGCACTGAGCACCTAGCACCCCGAGCACTGAGCACCCAGCACCCTGAGTACTGAGCACACTGAGGACTGAGCACCGATCACCCTGAGCACTGAGCACTCAGCACCCTGAGTACTGAGCACCCAGCACCCTGAGTACTGAGCACCCAGCACCCTGAGTACTGAGCACTGAGCACCCCGAGTACTGAGCACCCAGCACCCCGAGCACTAAGCACCCAGCACCCTGAACACTGAGCACCCAGCACCCCAAGCACTGAGCACCCAGCAACCTGAGTACTGAGCACCCAGCACCCTGAGTACTGAGCACCCAGCACCCTGAGTACTGAGCACCCAGCACCCCGAGCACTGAGCACCCAGCACCCTGAGTACTGAGCACCGAGCACCAAGAGTACTGAGCACCGAGCATCCTGAGCACTGAGCACCGAGCACCCCGAGCACTGAGCACCTAGCACCCTGAGTACTGAGCACCCAGAACCAAGAGTACTGAGCACCGAGCACCCCGAGCACTGAGCACCCAGCACCCTGAGTAATGAGCACACAGCACCCCGAGTACTGAGCACCGAGCACCGTGAGTACTGAGCACCCAGCACCCTGAGTACTGAGCACCCAGCACCCTGAGCACTGAGCACAAAGCACGCTGAGTACTGAGCACTGAGCACCCTGAGTACTGAGCACCAAGGACCCTGAGCACTGAGCACCCAGCACGCTGAGTACTGAGCGCTGAGCACCCTGAGTACTGAGCACCGAGCACCCTGAGTACTGAGCACCCAGCACCCTGAGCACTGAGCAGCCAGCACCCTGAGCACTGAGCACCCAGCTCCCCGAGCACTGAGCACCCAGCACCCTGAGCACTGAGCACCCAGCACCCCGAGTACTGATCACCCAGCACCCTGATTACTGAGCACCGAGCACCCCGAGCACTGAGCACCCAGCACCCCGAGCACTGAGAACCCAGCACCCCGAGAATTAGCACCCAGCACCCTGAGTACTGAGAACCGAGTACCCTCAGTACTGAGCACCCAGCACGCTGAGCACTGAGCACCCAGCACCCCGAGTACTGAGCAAACAGCACACCGAGCACTGAGCACCCAGCACCCCGAGAATGAGCACCCAGCACCCTGAGTACTGAGCACCCAGCACCCTGAGTACTGAGCACCGAGCACCCCGAGTACTGAGCACCCAGCACCCTGAGCACTGAGCACCCAGCACCCTGAGTACTGAGCACCGAGAACCCTGGGTACTGAGCACCCAGCACCCTGAGCACTGAGCACCCTGAGGACTGAGCACCGATCACCCTGAGCACTGAGCACCCAGCACCCTCAGTACTGAGCACCCAGCACCCTGAGTACTGAGCACCGAGCACCCCGAGTACTGAGCACCCAGCACCCTGAGCACTGAGCACCTAGCAACCCGAGCACTGAGCACGCAGCACCCTGAGTACTGAGCACCCAGCACCCCGAGCCCTGAGCACACAGCACCCTGAGTACTGAGCACCCTGAGTACTGAGCACCTAGCACCCCGAGCACTGAGCACCCAGCACCCTGAGCACTGAGCACCCTGCACCCTGAGTACTGAGCATCAAGCACCCTGAGCACTGAGCACCCAGCACCCTGAGCACTGAGCACCCAGGACCCTGAGCACTGAGCACCCAGCACCCTGAGTACTGAGCACCCAACCTACTGAGCATTGAGCACCCCGAGCACTGAGCACCCAGCATCCTGAGTACTGAGCACCGAGCACCCCGAGTACTGAGCACCCAGCACCCTGAGCACTGAGCACCCAGCACCCTGAGTACTGAGCACCGAGAACCCTGGGTACTGAGCACCCAGCACCCTGAGCACTGAGCACCCTGAGTACTGAGCACTAAGCACCCTGAGCGCTGATCACCCAGCACCCCAAGCACGGAGCACCCAGGACACCAAGCACTGAGTACTGAGCACCCAGCACCCTGAGTACTGAGCACCGAGCTCCCCGAGCACTGAGCACCCTGAGTACTGAGCACCCAGCACCCCGATCACAGAGCACACAGCACCCTCAGCACTGAGCACCCAGCACCCCGAGCACTGAGCACCCAGCACCCTGAGTACTGAGCACACTGAGGACTGAGCACCGATCACCCTGAGCACTGAGCACCCAGCACCCTGAGTACTGAGCACCCAGCACCCTGAGTACTGAGCACCCAGCACCCTGAGCACTGAGCACGCAGCACCCTGAGTACTGAGCACCCAGCACCCTGAGTACTGAGCACCCAGCACCCTGAGTACTGAGCACCCAGCACCCTGAGTACTGAGCACCCAGCACCCAACATACTGAGCATCGAGCACCCCGAGCACTGAGCACCCAGCACCCTGAGTACTGAGCACCGAGCACCCCGAGTACTGAGCACCCAGCACCCTGAGCACTGAGCACCCAGCACCATGAGTACTGAGCACCCAGAACCCTGCGTACTGAGCACCCAGCACCCCGAGCACTGAGCACCCTGAGTACTGAGCACTAAGCACCCTGAGTGCTGAGCACCCAGCACCCCAAGCACGGAGCACCCAGGACCCCGAGCACTGAGTACTGAGCACCCAGCACCCTGAGTACTGAGCACCGAGCTCCCCGAGCACTGAGCACCCTGAGTACTGAGCACCCAGCACCCCGATCACAGAGCACACAGCATCCTCAGCACTGAGCACCCAGCACCCCGAGCACTGAGCACCCAGCACCCTGAGTACTGAGCACACTGAGGACTGAGCACCGATCACCCTGAGCACTGAGCACCCAGCACCCTGAGTACTGAGCACCCAGCACCCTGAGTACTGAGCACCCAGCACCCTGAGCACTGAGCACGCAGCACCCTGAGTACTGAGCACCCAGCACCCTGAGTACTGAGCACCCAGCACCCTGAGTACTGAGCACCCAGCACCCCGAGCACTGAGCACCCAGCACCCTGAGTACTGAGCACCGAGCACCAAGAGTACTGAGCACCGAGCATCCTGAGCACTGAGCACCGAGCACCCCGAGCACTGAGCACCTAGCACCCTGAGTACTGAGCACCCAGAACCAAGAGTACTGAGCACCGAGCACCCCGAGCACTGAGCACCCAGCACCCTGAGTAATGACCACCCAGCACCCCGAGTACTGAGCACCGAGCACCGTGAGTACTGAACACCCAGCACCCTGAGTACTGAGCACCCAGCACCCTGAGCACTGAGCACAAAGCACGCTGAGTACTGAGCACTGAGCACCCTGAGTACTGAGCACCAAGGACCCTGAGCACTGAGCACCCAGCACGCTGAGTACTGAGCGCTGAGCACCCTGAGTACTGAGCACCGAGCACCCTGAGTACTGAGCACCCAGCACCCTGAGCACTGAGCAGCCAGCACCCTGAGCACTGAGCACCCAGCTCCCCGAGCACTGAGCACCCAGCACCCTCAGCACTGAGCACCCAGCACCCCGAGTACTGAGCAACCAGCACCCTGAGTACTGAGCACCGAGCACCCCGAGCACAGAGCACCCAGCACCCCGAGCACTGAGAACCCAGCACCCCGAGAATTAGCACCCAGCACCCTGAGTACTGAGAACCGAGTACCCTCAGTACTGAGCACCCAGCACGCTGAGCACTGAGCACCCAGCACCCCGAGTACTGAGCAAACAGCACACCGAGCACTGAGCACCCAGCACCCCGAGAATGAGCACCCAGCACCCTGAGTACTGAGCACCCAGCACCCTGAGTACTGAGCACCCTGAGGACTGAGCACCGATCACGCTGAGCACTGAGCACCCAGCACCCTGAGTACTGAGCACCCAGCACCCTGAGTACTGAGCACCGAGCACCCCGAGTACTGAGCACCCAGCACCCTGAGCACTGAGCACCTAGCAACCCGAGCACTGAGCACGCAGCACCCTGAGTACTGAGCACCCAGCACCCCGAGCCCTGAGCACACAGCACCCTGAGTACTGAGCACCCTGAGTACTGAGCACCTAGCACCCCGAGCACTGAGCACCCAGCACCCTGAGCACTGAGCACCCTGCACCCTGAGTACTGAGCATCAAGCACCCTGAGCACTGAGCTCCCAACACCCTGAGCACTGAGCACCCAGCACCCTGAGCACTGAGCACCCAGCACACTGAGTACTGAGCACCCAACGTACTGAGCATCGAGCACCCCGAGCACTGAGCACCCAGCACGCTGAGTACTGAGCACCGAGCACCCTGAGTACTGAGCACCGAGCACCCCGAGCACTGAGCACGCAGCACCCTGAGTACTGAGCACCCAGCACCCTGAGTACTGAGCACTGAGCTCCCCGAGCACTGAGCACCCTGAGTACTGAGCACCCAGCACCCCGATCACAGAGCACACAGCACCCTCAGCACTGAGCACCCAGCACCCCGAGCACTGAGCACCCAGCACCCTGAGTACTGAGCACCCAGCACCCTGAGTACTGAGCACCCAGCACCCTGAGCACTGAGCACGCAGCACCCTGAGTACTGAGCACCCAGCACCCTGAGTACTGAGCACCCAGCACCCTGAGTACTGAGCACCCAGCACCCTGAGTACTGAGCACCCAGCACCCTGAGTACTGAGCACCGAGCACCCCGAGTACTGAGCACCCAGCACCCCGAGCACTGAGCACCCAGCACCCTGAACACTGAGCACCCAGCACCCCAAGCACTGAGCACCCAGCAACCTGAGTACTGAGCACCCAGCACCCTGAGTACTGAGCACCCAGCACCCTGACTACTGAGCACAAAGCACGCTGAGTACTGAGCACCCTGAGTACTGAGCACCAAGGACCCTGAGCACTGAGCACCCAGCACGCTGAGTACTGAGCGCTGAGCACCCTGAGTACTGAGCACCGAGCACCCTGAGTACTGAGCACCCAGCACCCTGAGCACTGAGCAGCCAGCAACATGAGCATTGAGCACCCAGCACCCCGAGCACTGAGCACCCAGCACCCTGAGCACTGAGCACCCAGCACCCCGAGTACTGAGCACCCAGCACCCTGAGTACTGAGCACCGAGCACCCCGAGCACAGAGCACCCAGCACCCCGAGCACTGAGAACCCAGCACCCCGAGAATTAGCACCCAGCACCCTGAGTACTGAGAACCGAGTACCCTGAATACTGAGCACCCAGCACGCTGAGCACTGAGCACCCAGCACCCCGAGTACTGAGCAAACAGCACACCGAGCACTGAGCACCCAGCACCCCGAGAATGAGCACCCAGCACCCTGAGTACTGAGCACCCAGCACCCTGAGTACTGAGCACACTGAGGACTGAGCACCGATCACCCTGAGCACTGAGCACCCAGCACCCTGAGTACTGAGCACCCAGCACCCTGACTACTGAGCACCGAGCACCCCGAGTACTGAGCACCCAGCATACTGAGCACCGAGCACCCAGCACCCTGAGTACTGAGCACCCAGCACCCTGAGCACTGAGCACCCAGCACCCTGAGCACTGAGCCCCCAGCACCCTGAGGACTGAGCACCCAACGTACTGAGCACCGAGCACCCTGAGCACTGAGCACCCAGCACCATGAGTACTGAGCACCCAGCACCCTGAGCAATGAGCACCCTGAGTACTGAGCACCCAGCACCTTGAGCACTGAGCACCGAGCACCCCGAGCACTGAGCACCCATCACCCGGAGTACTGAGCACCCAGCACGCTGCATACTAAGCACCGAGCACCCTGAGTACTGAGCACCCAGCACCCTGAGCACTGAACACACAGCACCCTGAGTACTGAGCACCTCGAGCACTGAGCACCCAGCACCCTGAGTACTGAGCACCGAGCACCCCGAGCACTGAGCACCCAGCACCCCGAGCACTGAGCACCCAGCACCCCGAGCACTGAGCACCCAGCACCCTGAGTTCTGAGCACCCAGCACCCTGAGTACATAGCACCCAGCACACTGAGCACTGAGTACCCAGCACCCTGAGCACTGAGCACCCAGCACCCTGAGCACTGAGCACACAGCACCTGAGCACTGAGCACCCAGCACCCTGAGTACTGAGCACTGAGCACCCAGCACCCTGAGTACTGAGCACTGAGCACCCAGCACACTGAGCACTGAGCACCCAGCACCCTGAGCACTGAGCACCCAGCTCCCGAGTACAGAGCACCCAGCACCCTGAGTACTGAACACCCAGCACCCTGAGTACTGAGCACCCAGCACCCCGAGTACTGAGCACCCAGCACCCTGAGTACTGAGCACCCAGCACCCTGAGCACTGAGCACCCAGCACCCCGAGCACTGAGCACCCAGCACCCTGAGTACTGAGCACCCAGCACCCTGAGCACTCAGCACCCAGCACCCTGAGCACTGAGCACCCAGCACCCTGAGCACTGAGCACCCAGCACCCTGAGTAGTGAGAAACCAACGTACTGAGCACCGAGCACCCCGAGCACTGAGCACCCAGCACCCTGAGTACTGAGCACCGATCACCCCGAGCAATGAGTACCCAGCACCCTGAGTACTGAGCTCCGAGCACCCCGAGCACTGAGCACCCAGCGCCCCGAGCACTGAGCACCCAGCACCCTGAATACTGAGCACTGAGCACCCAGCACCCCGAATACTGAGCACCCAGCACAATGAGTACTGAGCACCCACCACCCTGAATACTGAGCACCCAGCACCCTGAGTACTGAGCACCCAGCACCCTGAGCACTGAGCACCCAGCACCCCGAGCACTGAGCACCCAGCACCCTGAGTACTGAGCACCCAGCACCCTGAGCACTGAGCACCCAGCACCCTGAGCACTGAGCACCCAGCACCCTGAGCACTGAGCACCCAGCACCCTGAGTAGTGAGCACCCAACGTACTGAGCACCGAGCACCCCGAGCACTGAGCACCCAGTACCCGGAGTACTGAGCACCCAGCACCATGAGTACTAAGCAACGAGCACCCTGAGTACTGAGCACCCAGCACCCTGAGCACTGAACACACAGCACTCTGAGTACTGAGCACCTCGCGCACTGAGCACCCAGCACCCTGAGTACTGGGCACCGAGCACCCCGAGCACTGAGCACCAAGCACCGCGAGCCCTGAGCACCCAGCACCCCGAGCACTGAGCACCCAGCACCCTGAGTACTGAGCACCCAGAACCCTGAGTACTGAGCACCCAGCACCCTTAGCACTGAGTACCCAGCACCCTGAGCACTGAGCACCCAGCACCCTGAGCACTGAGCACACAGCACCCTGAGCACTGAGCACCCAGCACCCTGAGTACTGAGCACTGAGCACCCAGAACCCCGAGCACTGTGCACCGAGCACCCTGAGTACTGAGCACTGAGCACCCAGCACCCCGAGCACTGAGCACCCAGCACCCTGAGCACTGAGCACCCAGCACCCGAGTACTGAGTACCCAGCACCCTGAGTACTGAGCACCCAACACCCTGAGTACTGAGCACCGAGCACTCTGAGAACTGAGCACCCAGCACCCCGAGTACTGAGCACCCAGCACGGTGAGCACTGAGCACCCAGCACCCCGAGCACTGAGCACCCAGCACCCTGAGTACTGAGCACCCAGCACCCTGAGCACTGAGCACCCAGCACCCTGAGCACTGAGCACCCAGCACCCTGAGCACTGAGCACCCAGCACCCTGAGTAGTGAGCACCCAACGTACTGAGCACCGAGCACCACGAGCACTGAGCACCCAGCACCCTGAGTACTGAGCACCGATTACCCCGAGCACTGAGCACCCAGCACCCTGGGTACTGAGCTCCGAGCACCCCGAGCACTGAGCACACAGCGCCCCGAGCACTGAGCACCGAGCACCCTGAGCACTGAGCACCCAGCAGCCTGAGTTCTGAGCACCCAGCACCCCGAGCACTGAGCACCCAGCACCCTGATCACTGAGCACCCAGCACACTGAGCACTGATCACCCAGCACACTGCGCACTGAGCACCCAGCACCCTGAGTACTGAGCACCCAGCACCCTGAGTACTGAGCACTCAGCACCCTGAGTACTGAGCACCGAGCACCCCGAGCACTGAGCACCCAGCACCCTGAGCACTGAGCACCCTGAGGACTGAGCACCCAGCACCCTGAGCACTGAGCACCCAGAACCCCGAGCACTGAGCACCCAGCTCCCTGAGTACTGAGCACCCAGCACCCCGAGCACTGAGCACCCAGCACCCTGAGTACTGAGCACCCTGAGTACTGAGCACCGATCACCCTGAGCACTGAGCTCCCAGAACCCTGAGTACTGAGCACCCAGCACCCTGAGCACTGACCACCCAGCACCCTGAGTACTGAGCACCCAGCACCCTGAGCACTGAGCACCCAGCACCCTGAGTACTGAGCACCCAGCACCCTTAGCACTGAGCACCCAGCACGCTGAGTACTGAGCACACAGCACCCCGAGCACTGAGCACCCAGCACCCCGAGAATGAGCACCCAGCACCCCGAGTACTGAGCACCGAGCACCCTGAGCACTGAGTACCCAGCACGCTGAGCACTGAGCACCCAGCACCCTGAGTACTGAGCACCCAGCACCCTGAGTACTGAGCCCCCAGCACCCTGAGCACTGAGCACCCAGCACCCCGAGTACTGAGCACCCAGCACCCTGAGCACTGAGCCCCCAGCACCTTGAGTACTGAGCACCCAGCACCCTGAGTACTGAACACCCAGCACACTGAGCACTGAGCACTGAGCACCCTGAGCCCTGAGTACTGAGCACCGAGCACCCCGAGAACTCAGCACCCAGCACCCGGCGTAATGAGCACCCAGCACCCTGAGTACTGAGCACCCAGCACCCAGAGCACTGAGCACCCAGCACCCTGAGCACTGAGCACCCAGCACCCTGAGTACTGAGCACTGAGCACCCAGCACCCCGAGCACTGAGCACCCAGCACCCTGAGTACTAAGCACCCAGCACCCTGAGCACTGAACACACAGCACCCTGAGCACTGAACACAGAGCACCCTGAGTACTGAGCACATCGAGCACTGAGCACCCAGCACCCAGCGTACTGAGCACCGAGCACCCCGAGCACTGAGCACCCAGCACCCTGAGTACTGAGCACCCAGCACCCCGAGCACTGAGCACGCAGCACCCTGAGTACTGAGCACCCAGCGTACTGAGCACCGAGCACCAAGCACCCTGAGTACTGAGCACCCAGCAATCTGAGAACTGAGCACCCAGCACCCTGAGCACTGAGCACCCAGCACCCCGAGCACTGAGCACCCAGCACCCCGAGCACTGAGCCTGAGCACCCTGAGTACTGAGCACTGAGCACCCTGAGTACTGAGCACCGAGCACCCTGAGTACTGAGCACCCAGCACCCCGAGCACTGAGCACCGAGCACCCTGAGTAGTGAGCACCCAGCACCCTGAGCACTGAGCACCCAGCACAACGAGTACTGAGCACCCAGCACCCGGATTACTGAGCACCAAGCACCCTGAGCACTGAGCACCCTGCACCCTGAGTACTGAGCACCCAGCACACTGAGTACTGATCACCCAGCGTACTGAGCACCGAGCACCCCGAGCACTGAGCACCCAGCACCCTGAGTACTGAGCACCCTGCACCCTGAGTACTGAGCACCCAGCACACTGAGTACTGAGCACCCAGCGTACTGAGCACCGAGCACCCTGAGCACTGAGCACCCAGCACCCTGAGTACTGAGCACCCAGCACCCTGAGCAATGAGCACCCTGAGTACTGAGCACCCAGCACCTTGAGCACTGAGCACCGAGCACCCCGAGCACTGAGCACCCAGCACCCGGAGTACTGAGCACCCAGCACCCTGCGTACTAAGCACCGAGCACCCTGAGTACTGAGCACCCAGCACTCTGAGCACTGAACACACAGCACCCTGAGTACTGAGCACCTCGAGCACTGAACACCCAGCACCCTGAGTACTGAGCACCGAGCACCCCGAGCACTGAGCACCCAGCACCCCGAGCACTGAGCACCCAGCACCCCGAGCACTGAGCACCCAGCACCCTGAGTTCTGAGCACCCAGCACCCTGAGTACTGAGCACCCTGCACCCTGAGCACTGAGTACCCAGCACACTGAGCACTGAGCACCCAGCACCCTGAGCACTGAGCACACAGCACCCTGAGCACTGAGCACCCAGCACCCTGAGTACTGAGCACTGAGCACCCAGCACCCTGAGTACTGAGAACCCAGCACCCCGAGTACTGAGCACCCAGCACCCTGAGTACTGAGCACCCAGCACCCTGAGCACTGAGCACCCAGCACCCCGAGCACTGAGCAACCAGCACCCTGAGTACTGAGCACCCAGCACCCTGAGCACTGAGCACCCAGCACCCTGAGCACTGAGCACCCAGCACCCTGAGCACTGAGCACCCAGCACCCTGAGTAGTGAGCAACCAACGTACTGAGCACCGAGCACCCCGAGCACTGAGCACCCAGCACCCTGAGTACTGAGCACCGATCACCCCGAGCACTGAGCACCCAGCACCCTGAGTACTGAGCTCCGAGCACCCCGAGCACTGAGCACCCAGCGCCCTGAGCACTGAGCACCCAGCACCCTGAGCACTGAGCACCCAGCACCCTGAGTACTGAGCACCCAGCACCCTGAGTACTGAACACCCAGCACCCTGAGCACTGAGCACTGAGCACCCTGAGCACTGAGTACTGAGCAACCTGAGCACTGAGCACCCAGCACCCCGAGTACTGAGCACCCAGCACCCCGAGCACTGAGCACCCAGCGCCCTGAACACTGAGCACCCAGCACCCTGAGCACTGAGCACTGAGCACCCTGAGCACTGAGCACCCAGCACACCGAGTACTGAGCACTGAGCACCCTGAGTACTGAGCACCAAGCACCCTAAGTACTGAGCACTGAGCACCCTGAGTACTGAGCACCCAGCACCCTGAGCACTGAGTACCCAGCACCCTGAGTACTCAGCACTGAGAACCCTGAGTACTGAGCACCGAGCACCCTGAGTACTGAGCACCCAGCAAGCTGATCACTGAGCACCCAGCACCCTGAGCACTGAGCACTGAGCACACAGCACCCTGAGCACTCAGCACCCAGCACCCCGAGCACTGAACACTCAGCACCCCGAGCACAGAGCACCCAGCACCCTGAGCACTGAGCATCCTGTGGACTGAACACCCAGCACCCTGAGCACTGAGCACCCAGCACCCTGAGTACTGAGCACCGATCACCCTGAGCACTGAGCACCCAGCACCCCGAGCACTGAGCACCCAGCACCCTGAGTACTGAGCTCCCAGCACCCCGAGCACTAAGCACCCAGTACCCTGAGTACTGAGCACCCTGAGTATTGAGCACCGATCACCCTGAGCACTGAGCTCCCAGCACCCTGAGTACTGAGCACCCAGCACCCTGAGCACTGAGCACCCAGCACCCTGAGTACTGATCACCCAGCACCCTGAGCACTGAGCACACAGCACCCTGAGTACTGAGCACCCAGCACCCTGAGCACTTAGCACCCAGCACCCTGAGTACTGAGCACCCAGCACCCTGAGCACTGAGCACCCAGCACCCCGAGAATGAGCACCCAGCACCCCGAGTACTGAGCACCGAGCACCCTGAGCACTGAGTACCCAGCACCCTGAGCACTGAACACCCAGCAGCCTGAGTACTGAGCACCCAGCACCCTGAGTACTGAGCACCCAGCACCCTGAGCACTGAGCACCGATCACCCCGAGTACTGAGCACCCAGCCCCCTGAGTACTGAGCAGCCAGCACCCCGAGTACTGAGCACCGAGCACCCTGAGCACTGAGTACCCAGCACCCTGAGCACTGAACACCCAGCACCCTGAACACTGAACATACAGCACCCTGAGTACTGAGCACCTCGAGCACTGAGCACCCAGCACCCTGAGTACTGAGCACCGAGCACCCCGAGCACTGAGCACCCAGCACCCCGAGCACTGAGCACCCAGCACCCTGAGCACTGAGCACCCAGCACCCTTAGTACTGAGCACCCAGTACCCTGAGCACTGAGCACCCAGCACCCTGAGCACTGAGTACTGAGCACCGATCACATCGAGCACTGAGCACCCAGCACCCAGAGTACTGAGCACCCAGCACCCTGAGTACTAAGCACCGAGCACCCTGAGTACTGAGCACCCAGCACCCTGAACACTGAACATACAGCACCCTGAGTACTGAGCACCTCGAGCACTGAGCACCCAGCACCCTGAGTACTGAGCACCGAGCACCCCGAGCACTGAGCACCCAGCACCCCGAGCACTGAGCACCCAGCACCCCGAGCACTGAGCACCCACCACCCTGAGCACTGAGCACCCAGCACCCTGAGCACTGAGCACCCAGCACCCTGAGCACTGAGCACCCAGCACCCTGAGCACTGAGCACCCAGCACCCTGAGTACTGAGCACTGAGCACCTAGCACCCCGAGTATTGAGCACCCAGCACCCTGAGTACTGAGCACTGAGAACCCAGCACCCCGAGCACTGAGCACCCAGCACCCTGAGCACTGAGCAGCCAGCACCCGAGTACTAAGCAACCCGCACCCTGAGTACTGAGGACCCAACACCCTGAGTACTGAGCACTGAGCACCCAGCACCCAGCACCCCGAGCACTGAGCACCCAGCACCCTGAGTACTGAGCACCCAGCACCCTGAGTACTGAGCACCCAGCACCCTGAGCACTGAGCACCCAGCACCCTGAGCACTGAGCACCCAGCACCCTGAGCACTGAGCACACAGCACCCTGAGTACTGAGCACCCAGGACCCTGAGTACTGAGCACTGAGCACCCAGCACCCCGAGCACTGAGCACCCAGCACCCTGAGTACTGAGCACTGAGCACCCAGCACCCTGAGTACTGAGCACTGAGCACCCAGCACCCCGAGCACTGAGCACCCAGCACCCTGAGCACTGAGCACCCAGCACCCGAGTACTGAGCACCCAGCACAATGAGTACTGAGCACCCAGCACCCTGAATACTGAGCACCCAGCACCCCGAGTACTGAGCACCCAGCACCCTGAGTACTGAGCACCCAGCACCCTGAGCACTGAGCACCCAGCACCCCGAGCACTGAGCACCCAGCACCCTGAGTACTGAGCACCCAGCACCCTGAGCACTGAGCACCCAGCACCCTGAGCACTGAGCACCCAGCACCCTGAGCACTGAGCACCCAGCACCCTGAATAGTGAGCACCCAACGTACTGAGCACCGAGCACCCTGAGCACTGAGCACCCAGCACCCTGAGCACTGAGCACCCAGCACCCTGAGCACTGAGCACCCAGCACCCAAGTACTGAGCACCCAGCACCATGAGTACTGAGCACCCAGCACCCTGAGTACTGAGCACCGAGCACCCTGAGCACTGTGCACACAGCACCCTGAGCACTGAGCACCCAGGACCCTGAGCACTGAGGACCCAGCAGCCTGAGTAGTGAGCACCCAACGTACTGAGCACCGAGCACCCTGAGCACTGAGCACCCAGCACCCCGAGTACTGAGCACCCAGCACCCCGAGCACTGAGCACCCAGCGCCCTGAACACTGAGCACCCAGCACCCTGAGCACTGAGCACTGAGCACCCTGAGCACTGAGCACCCAGCACACCGAGTACTGAGCACTGAGCACCCTGAGTACTGAGCACCAAGCACCCTAAGTACTGAGCACTGAGCACCCTGAGTACTGAGCACCCAGCACCCTGAGCACTGAGTACCCAGCACCCTGAGTACTGAGCACTGAGAACCCTGAGTACTGAGCACCGAGCACCCTGAGTACTGAGCACCCAGCACGCTGATCACTGAGCACCCAGCACCCTGAGCACTGAGCACTGAGCACACAGCACCCAGAGCACTGAGCACCCAGCACCCCGAGCACTGAACACCCAGCACCCCGAGCACTGAGCACCCAGCACCCTGAGCACTGAGCACCCTGTGGACTGAACACCCAGCACCCTGAGCACTGAGCACCCAGCACCCTGAGTACTGAGCACCGATCACCCTGAGCACTGAGCACCCAGCACCCCGAGCACTGAGCACCCAGCACCCTGAGTACTGAGCTCCCAGCACCCCGAGCACTAAGCACCCAGTACCCTGAGTACTGAGCACCCCGAGCACTGAGCACCCAGCACCCTGATCACTGAGCACCCAGCACACTGAGCACTGATCACCCAGCACACTGCGCACTGAGCACCCAGCACCCTGAGTACTGAGCACCCAGCACCCTGAGTACTGAGCACTCAGCACCCTGAGTACTGAGCACCGAGCACCCCGAGCACTGAGCACCCAGCACCCTGAGCACTGAGCACCCTGAGGACTGAGCACCCAGCACCCTGAGCACTGAGCACCCAGAACCCCGAGCACTGAGCACCCAGCTCCCTGAGTACTGAGCACCCAGCACCCCGAGCACTGAGCACCCAGCACCCTGAGTACTGAGCACCCTGAGTACTGAGCACCGATCACCCTGAGCACTGAGCTCCCAGAACCCTGAGTACTGAGCACCCAGCACCCTGAGCACTGGCCACCCAGCACCCTGAGTACTGAGCACCCAGCACCCTGAGCACTGAGCACCCAGCACCCTGAGTACTGAGCACCCAGCACCCTTAGCACTGAGCACCCAGCACGCTGAGTACTGAGCACACAGCACCCCGAGCACTGAGCACCCAGCACCCCGAGAATGAGCACCCAGCACCCCGAGTACTGAGCACCGAGCACCCTGAGCACTGAGTACCCAGCACGCTGAGCACTGAGCACCCAGCACCCTGAGTACTGAGCACCCAGCACCCTGAGTACTGAGCCCCCAGCACCCTGAGCACTGAGCACCCAGCACCCCGAGTACTGAGCACCCAGCACCCTGAGCACTGAGCCCCCAGCACCTTGAGTACTGAGCACCCAGCACCCTGAGTACTGAACACCCAGCACACTGAGCACTGAGCACTGAGCACCCTGAGCCCTGAGTACTGAGCACCGAGCACCCCGAGAACTCAGCACCCAGCACCCGGCGTACTGAGCACCCAGCACCCTGAGTACTGAGCACCCAGCACCCCGAGCACTGAGCACCCAGCACCCTGAGCACTGAGCACCCAGCACCCTGAGTACTGAGCACTGAGCACCCAGCACCCCGAGCACTGGGCACCCAGCACCCTGAGTACTAAGCACCCAGCACCCTGAGCACTGAACACACAGCACCCTGAGCACTGAACACAGAGCACCCTGAGTACTGAGCACATCGAGCACTGAGCACCCAGCACCCAGCGTACTGAGCACCGAGCACCCCGAGCACTGAGCACCCAGCACCCTGAGTACTGAGCACCCAGCACCCCGAGCACTGAGCACGCAGCACCCTGAGTACTGAGCACCCAGCGTACTGAGCACCGAGCACCAAGCACCCTGAGTACTGAGCACCCAGCAATCTGAGAACTGAGCACCCAGCACCCTGAGCACTGAGCACCCAGCACCCCGAGCACTGAGCACCCAGCACCCCGAGCACTGAGCCTGAGCACCCTGAGTACTGAGCACTGAGCACCCTGAGTACTGAGCACCGAGCACCCTGAGTACTGAGCACCCAGCACCCCGAGCACTGAGCACCGAGCACCCTGAGTAGTGAGCACCCAGCACCCTGAGCACTGAGCACCCAGCACAACGAGTACTGAGCACCCAGCACCCGGATTACTGAGCACCAAGCACCCTGAGCACTGAGCACCCAGCACCCCGAGCCCTGAGCACCCAGCACCCTGAGTACTACGCACCCAGCACCCTGAGTACTGAGCACCCTGCACCCTGAGTACTGAGCACCCAGCACACTGAGTACTGATCACCCAGCGTACTTAGCACCGAGCACCCCGAGCACTGAGCACCCAGCACCCTGAGTACTGAGCACCCTGCACCCTGAGTACTGAGCACCCAGCACACTGAGTACTGAGCACCCAGCGTACTGAGCACCGAGCACCCTGAGCACTGAGCACCCAGCACCCTGAGTACTGAGCACCCAGCACCCTGAGCAATGAGCACCCTGAGTACTGAGCACCCAGCACCTTGAGCACTGAGCACCGAGCACCCCGAGCACTGAGCACCCAGCACCCGGAGTACTGAGCACCCAGCACCCTGCGTACTAAGCACCGAGCACCCTGAGTACTGAGCACCCAGCACTCTGAGCACTGAACACACAGCACCCTGAGTACTGAGCACCTCGAGCACTGAACACCCAGCACCCTGAGTACTGAGCACCGAGCACCCCGAGCACTGAGCACCCAGCACCCCGAGCACTGAGCACCCAGCACCCCGAGCACTGAGCACCCAGCACCCTGAGTTCTGAGCACCCAGCACCCTGAGTACTGAGCACCCTGCACCCTGAGCACTGAGTACCCAGCACACTGAGCACTGAGCACCCAGCACCCTGAGCACTGAGCACACAGCACCCTGAGCACTGAGCACCCAGCACCCTGAGTACTGAGCACTGAGCACCCAGCACCCTGAGTACTGAGAACCCAGCACCCCGAGTACTGAGCACCCAGCACCCTGAGTACTGAGCACCCAGCACCCTGAGCACTGAGCACCCAGCACCCCGAGCACTGAGCAACCAGCACCCTGAGTACTGAGCACCCAGCACCCTGAGCACTGAGTACCCAGCACCCTGAGTACTCAGCACTGAGAACCCTGAGTACTGAGCACCGAGCACCCTGAGTACTGAGCACCCAGCAAGCTGATCACTGAGCACCCAGCACCCTGAGCACTGAGCACTGAGCACACAGCACCCTGAGCACTCAGCACCCAGCACCCCGAGCACTGAACACTCAGCACCCCGAGCACAGAGCACCCAGCACCCTGAGCACTGAGCACCCTGTGGACTGAACACCCAGCACCCTGAGCACTGAGCACCCAGCACCCTGAGTACTGAGCACCGATCACCCTGAGCACTGAGCACCCAGCACCCCGAGCACTGAGCACCCAGCACCCTGAGTACTGAGCTCCCAGCACCCCGAGCACTAAGCACCCAGTACCCTGAGTACTGAGCACCCTGAGTATTGAGCACCGATCACCCTGAGGACTGAGCTCCCAGCACCCTGAGTACTGAGCACCCAGCACCCTGAGCACTGAGCACCCAGCACCCTGAGTACTGATCACCCAGCACCCTGAGCACTGAGCACACAGCACCCTGAGTACTGAGCACCCAGCACCCTGAGCACTTAGCACCCAGCACCCTGAGTACTGAGCACCCAGCACCCTGAGCACTGAGCACCCAGCACCCCGAGAATGAGCACCCAGCACCCCGAGTACTGAGCACCGAGCACCCTGAGCACTGAGTACCCAGCACCCTGAGCACTGAACACCCAGCAGCCTGAGTACTGAGCACCCAGCACCCTGAGTACTGAGCACCCAGCACCCTGAGCACTGAGCACCGATCACCCCGAGTACTGAGCACCCAGCCCCCTGAGTACTGAGCAGCCAGCACCCCGAGTACTGAGCACCGAGCACCCTGAGCACTGAGTACCCAGCACCCTGAGCACTGAACACCCAGCACCCTGAACACTGAACATACAGCACCCTGAGTACTGAGCACCTCGAGCACTGAGCACCCAGCACCCTGAGTACTGAGCACCGAGCACCCCGAGCACTGAGCACCCAGCACCCCGAGCACTGAGCACCCAGCACCCTGAGCACTGAGCACCCAGCACCCTTAGTACTGAGCACCCAGTACCCTGAGCACTGAGCACCCAGCACCCTGAGCACTGAGTACTGAGCACCGATCACATCGAGCACTGAGCACCCAGCACCCAGAGTACTGAGCACCCAGCACCCTGAGTACTAAGCACCGAGCACCCTGAGTACTGAGCACCCAGCACCCTGAACACTGAACATACAGCACCCTGAGTACTGAGCACCTCGAGCACTGAGCACCCAGCACCCTGAGTACTGAGCACCGAGCACCCCGAGCACTGAGCACCCAGCACCCCGAGCACTGAGCACCCAGCACCCCGAGCACTGAGCACCCACCACCCTGAGCACTGAGCACCCAGCACCCTGAGCACTGAGCACCCAGCACCCTGAGCACTGAGCACCCAGCACCCTGAGCACTGAGCACCCAGCACCCTGAGTACTGAGCACTGAGCACCTAGCACCCCGAGTATTGAGCACCCAGCACCCTGAGTACTGAGCACTGAGAACCCAGCACCCCGAGCACTGAGCACCCAGCACCCTGAGCACTGAGCAGCCAGCACCCGAGTACTAAGCAACCAGCACCCTGAGTACTGAGGACCCAACACCCTGAGTACTGAGCACTGAGCACCCAGCACCCAGCACCCCGAGCACTGAGCACCCAGCACCCTGAGCACTGAGCACCCAGCACCCTGAGTACTGAGCACCCAGCACCCTGAGCACTGAGCACCCAGCACCCTGAGCACTGAGCACCCAGCACCCTGAGCACTGAGCACACAGCACCCTGAGTACTGAGCACCCAGGACCCTGAGTACTGAGCACTGAGCACCCAGCACACCGAGCACTGAGCACCCAGCACCCTGAGTACTGAGCACTGAGCACCCAGCACCCTGAGTACTGAGCACTGAGCACCCAGCACCCCGAGCACTGAGCACCCAGCACCCTGAGCACTGAGCACCCAGCACCCGAGTACTGAGCACCCAGCACAATGAGTACTGAGCACCCAGCACCCTGAATACTGAGCACCCAGCACCCCGAGTACTGAGCACCCAGCACCCTGAGTACTGAGCACCCAGCACCCTGAGCACTGAGCACCCAGCACCCCGAGCACTGAGCACCCAGCACCCTGAGTACTGAGCACCCAGCACCCTGAGCACTGAGCACCCAGCACCCTGAGCACTGAGCACCCAGCACCCTGAGCACTGAGCACCCAGCACCCTGAATAGTGAGCACCCAACGTACTGAGCACCGAGCACCCTGAGCACTGAGCACCCAGCACCCTGAGCACTGAGCACCCAGCACCCTGAGCACTGAGCACCCAGCACCCAAGTACTGAGCACCCAGCACCATGAGTACTGAGCACCCAGCACCCTGAGTACTGAGCACCGAGCACCCTGAGCACTGTGCACACAGCACCCTGAGCACTGAGCACCCAGGACCCTGAGCACTGAGGACCCAGCAGCCTGAGTAGTGAGCACCCAACGTACTGAGCACCGAGCACCCTGAGCACTGAGCACCCAGCACCCCGAGTACTGAGCACCCAGCACCCCGAGCACTGAGCACCCAGCGCCCTGAACACTGAGCACCCAGCACCCTGAGCACTGAGCACTGAGCACCCTGAGCACTGAGCACCCAGCACACCGAGTACTGAGCACTGAGCACCCTGAGTACTGAGCACCAAGCACCCTAAGTACTGAGCACTGAGCACCCTGAGTACTGAGCACCCAGCACCCTGAGCACTGAGTACCCAGCACCCTGAGTACTGAGCACTGAGAACCCTGAGTACTGAGCACCGAGCACCCTGAGTACTGAGCACCCAGCACGCTGATCACTGAGCACCCAGCACCCTGAGCACTGAGCACTGAGCACACAGCACCCTGAGCACTGAGCACGCAGCACCCCGAGCACTGAACACCCAGCACCCCGAGCACTGAGCACCCAGCACCCTGAGCACTGAGCACCCTGTGGACTGATCACCCAGCACCCTGAGCACTGAGCACCCAGCACCCTGAGTACTGAGCACCGATCACCCTGAGCACTGAGCACCCAGCACCCCGAGCACTGAGCACCCAGCACCCTGAGTACTGAGCTCCCAGCACCCCGAGCACTAAGCACCCAGTACCCTGAGTACTGAGCACCCTGAGTATTGAGCACCGATCACCCTGAGGACTGAGCTCCCAGCACCCTGAGTACTGAGCACCCAGCACCCTGAGCACTGAGCACCCAGCACCCTGAGTACTGATCACCCAGCACCCTGAGCACTGAGCACACAGCACCCTGAGTACTGAGCACCCAGCACCCTGAGCACTGAGCACCCAGCACCCTGAGTACTGAGCACCCAGCACCCTGAGCACTGAGCACCCAGCACCCCGAGAATGAGCACCCAGCACCCCGAGTACTGAGCACCGAGCACCCTGAGCACTGAGTACCCAGCACCCTGAGCACTGAACACCCAGCAGCCTGAGTACTGAGCACCCAGCACCCTGAGTACTGAGCACCCAGCACCCTGAGCACTGAGCACCGATCACCCCGAGTACTGAGCACCCAGCCCCCTGAGTACTGAGCAGCCAGCACCCCGAGTACTGAGCACCGAGCACCCTGAGCACTGAGTACCCAGCACCCTGAGCACTGAACACCCAGCACCCTGAACACTGAACATAGAGCACCCTGAGTACTGAGCACCTCGAGCACTGAGCACCCAGCACCCTGAGTACTGAGCACCGAGCACCCCGAGCACTGAGCACCCAGCACCCCGAGCACTGAGCACCCAGCACCCTGAGCACTGAGCACCCAGCACCCTTTGTACTGAGCACCCAGTACCCTGAGCACTGAGCACCCAGCACCCTGAGCACTGAGTACTGAGCACCGATCACATCGAGCACTGAGCACCCAGCACCCAGAGTACTGAGAACCCAGCACCCTGAGTACTAAGCACAGAGCACCCTGAGTACTGAGCACCCAGCACCCTGAACACTGAACATACAGCACCCTGAGTACTGAGCACCTCGAGCACTGAGCACCCAGCACCCTGAGTACTGAGCACCGAGCACCCCGAGCACTGAGCACCCAGCACCCCGAGCACTGAGCACCCAGCACCCCGAGCACTGAGCACCCACCACCCTGAGCACTGAGCGCCCAGCACCCTGAGCACTGAGCACCCAGCACCCTGAGCACTGAGCACCCAGCACCCTGAGCACTGAGCACCCAGCACCCTGAGTACTGAGCACTGAGCACCCAGCACCCCGAGCACTGAGCACCCAGCACCCTGAGCACTGAGCAGCCAGCACCCGAGTACTAAGCAACCAGCACCCTGAGTACTGAGGACCCAACACCCTGAGTACTGAGCACTGAGCACCCAGCACCCAGAACCCCGAGCACTGAGCACCCAGCACCCTGAGCACTGAGCACCCAGCACCCTGAGTACTGAGCACCCAGCACCCTGAGCACTGAGCACCCAGCACCCTGAGCACTGAGCACCCAGCACCCTGAGCACTGAGCACACAGCACCCTGAGTACTGAGCACCCAGGACCCTGAGTACTGAGCACTGAGCACCCAGCACCCCGAGCACTGAGCACCCAGCACCCTGAGTACTGAGCACTGAGCACCCAGCACCCTGAGTACTGAGCACTGAGCACCCAGCACCCCGAGCACTGAGCACCCAGCACCCTGAGCACTGAGCACCCAGCACCCGAGTACTGAGCACCCAGCACAATGAGTACTGAGCACCCAGCACCCTGAATACTGAGCACCCAGCACCCCGAGTACTGAGCACCCAGCACCCTGAGTACTGAGCACCCAGCACCCTGAGCACTGAGCACCCAGCACCCCGAGCACTGAGCACCCAGCACCCTGAGTACTGAGCACCCAGCACCCTGAGCACAGAGCACCCAGCACCCTGAGCACTGAGCACCCAGCACCCTGAGCACTGAGCATCCAGCACCCTGAATAGTGAGCACCCAACGTACTGAGCAACGAGCACCCTGAGCACTGAGCACCCAGCACCCTGAGCACTGAGCACCCAGCACCCAAGTACTGAGCACCCAGCACCCTGAGTACTGAGCACCCAGCACCCTGAGTACTGAGCACCGAGCACCCTGAGCACTGAGCACACAGCACCCTGAGCACTGAGCACCCAGGACCCTGAGCACTGAGGACCCAGCAGCCTGAGTAGTGAGCACCCAACGTACTGAGCACCGAGCACCCCGAGCACTGAGCACCCAGCGCCCCGAGCACTGAGCACCCAGCACCCTGAGCACTGAGCACCCAGCACCCTGAGTACTGAGCACCCAGCACCCTGAGTACTGAGCTCCCAGCACCCCGAGCACTGAGCATCCAGTACCCTGAGTACTGAGCAACCTGAGTACTGAGCACCGATCACCCTGAGCACTGAGCTCCCAGCACCCTGTGTACTGAGCACCCAGCACCCTGAGCACTGTGCGCCCAGCACCCTGAGTACTGATCACCCAGCACCCTGAGCACTGAGCACCCAGCAAACTGAGTACTGAGCACCCAGCACCCTGAGCACTGAGCACCCAGCACCCCGAGTACTGAGCACCGAGCACCCTGAGCACTGAGTACCCAGCACCCTGAGCACTGAGCACCCAGCACCCTGAGTACTGAGCACCCAGCACACTGAGTACTGAGCACCCTGCACCCTGAGCAATGAGCACCGAGCACCCCGAGTACTGAGCACCCAGCACCCTGAGTACTGAGCACCCAGCACCCTGAGTACTGAACACCCAGCACCCTGAGCACTGAGCACCCAGCACTCTGAGTACTGAGCACCCAGCACCCTGAGTACTGAACACCCAGCACCCTGAGCACTGAGCACTGAGCACCCTGAGCACTGAGTACTGAGCACTGAGCAACCTGAGCACTGAGCACCAAGCACCCCGAGTACTGAGCACCCAGCACCCCGAGCACTGAGCACCCAGCGCCCTGACCACTGAGCACCCAGCAGCCCGAGCACTGAGCACTGAGCACCCTGAGCACTGAGCACCCAGCACACCGAGTACTGAGCACTGAGCACCCTGAGTACTGAGCACCAAGCACCCTAAGTACTGAGCACTGAGCACCCTGAGTACTGAGCACCCAGCACCCTGAGGACTGAGTACCCAGCACCCTGAGTACTGAGCACCGAGAACCCTGAGTACTGAGCACCGAGCACCCTGAGTACTGAGCACCCAGCACCCTGATCACTGAGCACCCAGCACCCTGAGCACTGAGCACCCAGCACCTTGAGTACTGAGCACCGAGCACCCCGAGCACTGAGCACCCAGCACCCTGAGCACTGAGCACCCAGCAACCTGAGCACTGAGCACCCAGCACCCTGAGCACTGAGCACCCAGCACCCCGAGCACTGATCACCCAGCACCCTGAGTACTGAGCACCCAGCACCCTGAGCACTGAGCACCCAGCACCCTGAGTACTGAGCACCCAGCACCCTGAGTACTGAGCAACCAGCACCCTGAGCACTGAGCACACAGCACCCTGAGCACTGAGCACCCAGCACCCCGAGCACTGAACACCCAGCACCCCGAGCACTGAGCACCCAGCACCCTGAGCACTGAGCACCCTGTGGACTGAACACCCAGCACCCTGAGCACTGAGCACCCAGCACCCTGAGCACTGAGCACCCAGCACCCTGAGCACTGAGCACCCAGCACCCCGAGCACTGAGCACCCAGCACCCTGAGAACTGAGCTCCCAGCACCCCGAGCACTGAGCACCCAGTAACCTGAGTACTGAGCACCCTGAGTATTGAGCACCGATCACCCTGAGCACTGAGCTCCCAGCACCCTGAGTACTGAGCACCCAGCACCCTGAGCACTGAGCACCCAGCACCCTGAGTACTGAGCACCCAGCACCCTGAGCACTGAGCACCCAGCACCCTGAGTACTGAGCACCCAGCACCACGAGCACTGAGCACCCAGCACCCTGAGTACTGTGCAAGCAGCACCCCGAGCACTGAGCACCCAACACCCCAAGAATGAGCACCCAGCACGCCGAGTACTGAGCACCGAGCACCCTGAGCACTGAGTACCCAGCACCATGAGCACTGAGCACCCAGCACCCTGAGTACTGAGCACCCAGCACACTGAGTACTGAGCACCCAGCACCCTGAGCAATGAGCACCGAGCACCCCGAGTACTGAGCACCCAGCACCCTGAGTACTGAGCACCCAGCACACTGAGTACTGAACACCCAGCACCCTGAGCACTGAGCACCCAGCACTCTGAGTACTGAGCACCCAGCACCCTGAGTACTGAACGCCCAGCACCCTGAGCACTGAGCACTGAGCACCCTGAGCACTGAGTACTGAGCACTGAGCAACCTGAGCACTGAGCACCCAGCACCCCGAGTACTGAGCACCCAGCACCCCGAGCACTGAGCACCCAGCGCCCTGACCACTGAGCACCCATCAGCCCGAGCACTGAGCACTGAGCACCCTGAGCACTGAGCACCCAGCACACCGAGTACTGAGCACTGAGCACCCTGAGTACTGAGCACCAAGCACCCTAAGTACTGAGCACTGAGCACCCTGAGTACTGAGCACCCAGCACCCTGAGCACTGAGCACCCAGCACCCTGAGCACTGAGCACACAGCACCCTGAGCACTGAGCACCCAGCACCCCGAGCACTGAGCACCCAGCACCCCGAGCACTGAGCAACCAGCGCCCTGACCACTGAGCACCCAGCAGCCCGAGCACTGAGCACTGAGCACCCTGAGCACTGAGCACCCAGCACACCGAGTACTGAGCACTGAGCACCCTGAGTACTGAGCACCAAGCACCCTAAGTACTGAGCACTGAGCACCCTGAGTACTGAGCACCCAGCACCCTGAGCACTGAGTACCCAGCACCCTGAGTACTGAGCACTGAGAACCCTGAGTACTGAGCACCAAGTACCCTGAGTACTGAGCACCAAGCACCCTGATCACTGAGCACCCAGCACCCTGAGCACTGAGTACCCAGCACCTTGAGTACTGAGCACCGAGCACCCCGAGCACTGAGCACCCAGCACCCTGAGTACTGAGCACCCAGCAACCTGAGCACTGAGCACCCAGCACCCTGAGCACTGAGCACCCAGCACCAGGAGCACTGATCACCCAGCACCCTGAGTACTGAGCACCCAGCACCCTGAGCACTGAGCACCCAGCACCCTGAGTACTGAGCACCCAGCACCCTGAGTACTGAGCAACCAGCACCCTGAGCACTGAGCACTGAGCACACAGCACCCTGAGCACTGAGCACCCAGCACCCCGAGCACTGAACACCCAGCACCCCGAGCACTGAGCACCCAGCACCCTGAGCACTGAGCACCCTGTGGACTGAACACCCAGCACCCTGAGCACTGAGCACCCAGCACCCTGAGTACTGAGCACCGATCACCCTGAGCACTGAGCACCCAGCACCCCGAGCACTGAGCACCCAGCACCCTGAGAACTGTGCTCCCAGCACCCCGAGCACTGAGCACCCAGTACCCTGAGTACTGAGCACCCTGAGTATTGAGCACCGATCACCCTGAGCACTGAGCTCCCAGCACCCTGAGTACTGAGCACCCAGCACCCTGAGCACTGAGCACCCAGCACCCTGAATACTGAGCACCCAGCACCCTGAGCACTGAGCACCCAGCACCCTTAGTACTGAGCACCCAGCACCCTGAGCACTGAGCACCCAGCACCCAGAGTACTGAGCACCCGGCACCCTGAGCACTGAGCACCCAGCACCCCGAGAATGAGCACCCAGCACCCCGAGTACTGAGCACCGAGCACCCTGAGCACTGAGTACCCAGCACACTGAGCACTGAACACCCAGCACCCTGAGTACTGAGCACCCAGCACCCTGAGTACTGAGCACCCAGCACCCTGAGCACTGAGCACCGATCACCCCGAGTACTGAGCACCCAGCATCCTGAGTACTGAGCACCCAGCACCCTGAGTACTGAACACCCAGCACCCTGAGCACTGAGCACTGAGCACCCTGAGCACTGAGTACTGAGCACCGAGCACCCCGAGCACTAAGCACCCAGCACCCAGAGTACTGAGCACCCAGCACCCTGAGTACTAAGCACCGAGCACCCTGAGTACTGAGCACCCAGCACCCTGAACACTGAACATACAGCACCCTGAGTACTGAGCACCTCGAGCACTGAGCACCCAGCACCCTGAGTACTGAGCACCGAGCACCCCGAGCAATGAGCACCCAGCACCCCGAGCACTGAGCACCCAGCACCCCGAGCACTGAGCACCCAGCACCCTGAGCACTGAGCACCCAGCACCCTGAGTACTGAGCACCCAGTACCCTGAGCACTGAGTACCCAGCACCCTGAGCACTGAGCACCCAGCACCCTGAGCAATGAGCACCCAGCACCCTGAGCACTGAGCACCCAGCACCCTGAGTACTGAGCACTGAGCACCTAGCACCCCGAGTACTGAGCACCCAGCACCCTGAGTACTGAGCACTGAGCAACCAGCACCCCGAGCACTGAGCACCCAGCACCCTGAGCACTGAGCACCCAGCACCCGAGTACTAAGCAACCAGCACCCTGAGTACTGAGCACCCAGCACCCTGAGTACTGAGCACCCAGCACCCCGAGTACTGAGGACATAACACCCTGAGTTCTGAGCACCCAGCACCCTGAGCCCTGAGCACCCAGCACCCCGAGCACTGAGCACCCAGCACCCTGAGTACTGAGCACCCAGCACCCTGAGCACTGAGCACCCAGCACCCTGAGCACTGAGCACCCAGCACCCTGAGCACTGAGCACACAGCACCCTGAGTACTGAGCACCCAGGACCCTGAGTACTGAGCACTGAGCACGCAGCACCCCGAGCACTGAGCACCCAGCACCCTGAGTACTGAGCACTGAGCACCCAGCACCCCGAGCACTGAGCACCCAGGACCCTGAGCACTGAGCACCCAGCACCCGAGTACTGAGCACCCAGCACAATGAGTACTGAGCACCCAGCACCCTGAATACTGAGCACGCAGCACCCCGAGTACTGAGCACCCAGCACCCTGAGTACTGAGCACCCAGCACCCTGAGCACTGAGCACCCAGCACCCCGAGCACTGAGCACCCAGCACCCTGCGTACTGAGCACCCAGCACCCAGAGCACTGAGCACCCAGCACCCTGAGCACTGAGCACCCAGCTCCCTGAGCACTGAGCACCCAGCACCCTGAGTAGTGAGCACCCAACGTACTGAGCACCGAGCACCCCGAGCACTGAGCACCCAGCACCCTGAGCACTGAGCACCCAGCACCCTGAGCACTGAGCACCGATCACCCCGAGCACTGAGCACCCAGCACCCTGAGTACTGAGCTCCGAGCACCCCGAGCACTGAGCACCCAGCGCCCCGAGCACTGAGCACCCAGCACCGTGAGCACTGAGCACCCAGCACCCTGAGTACTGAGCACCCAGCACCCTGAGTACTGAACACCCTGCACCCTGAGCACTGAGCACTGAGCACCCTGAGCACTGAGTACTGAGCACTGAGCAACCTGAGCACTGAGCACCCAGCACCCCGAGTACTGAGCACACAGCACCCCGAGCACTGAGCACACAGCGCCCTGAGCACTGAGCACCCAGCACCCCGAGCACTGAGCACTGAGCACCCTGAGCACTGAGCACCCTGAGTACTGAGCACCAAGCACCCTAAGTACTGAGCACTGAGCACCCTGAGTACTGAGCACCCAGCACCCTGAGCACTGAGCACCCAGCACCCTGAGCACTGAGCACACAGCACCCTGAGCACTGTGCACCCAGCACCCCGAGCACTGAGCACCCAGCACCCCGAGCACTGAGCAACCAGCGCCCTGACCACTGAGCACCCAGCAGCCCGAGCACTGAGCACCCTGAGCACTGAGCACCCAGCACACCCGAGTACTGAGCACTGAGCACCCTGAGTACTGAGCACCAAGCACCCTAAGTACTGAGCACTGAGCACCCTGAGTACTGAGCACCCAGCACCCCGAGCACTGAGCACCCAGCACCCTGAGCACTGAGCACCCTGTGGACTGAACACCCAGCACCCTGAGCACTGAGCACCCAGCACCCTGAGTACTGAGCACCGATCACCCTGAGCACTGAGCACCCAGCACCCCGAGCACTGAGCACCCAGCACCCTGAGAACTGTGCTCCCAGCACCCCGAGCACTGAGCACCCAGTACCCTGAGTACTGAGCACCCTGAGTATTGAGCACCGATCACCCTGAGCACTGAGCTCCCAGCACCCTGAGTACTGAGCACCCAGCATCCTGAGCACTGAGCACCCAGCACCCTGAATACTGAGCACCCAGCACCCTGAGCACTGAGCACCCAGCACCCTTAGTACTGAGCACCCAGCACCCTGAGCACTGAGCACCCAGCACCCTGAGTACTGAGCACCCTGCACCCTGAGCACTGAGTACCCAGCACACTGAGCACTGAACACCCAGCACCCTGAGTACTGAGCACCCAGCACCCTGAGTACTGAGCACCCAGCACCCTGAGTACTAAGCACCGAGCACCCTGAGTACTGAGCACCCAGCACCCTGAACACTGAACATACAGCACCCTGAGTACTGAGCACCTCGAGCACTGAGCACCCAGCACCCTGAGTACTGAGCACCGAGCACCCCGAGCAATGAGCACCCAGCACCCCGAGCACTGAGCACCCAGCACCCCGAGCACTGAGCACCCAGCACCCTGAGCACTGAGCACCCAGCACCCTGAGTACTGAGCACCCCAGTACCCTGAGCACTGAGTACCCAGCACCCTGAGCACTGAGCACCCAGCACCCTGAGCAATGAGCACCCAGCACCCTGAGCACTGAGCACCCAGCACCCTGATTACTGAGCACTGAGCACCTAGCACCCCGAGTACT